>NW_022748342.1:1222636-1228250 GCF_011630105.1 Anneissia japonica | reverse complement strand
GGGCCTACGGTTTATAGTCCTTATCCGAGAAGACTTGTTCTACCACCAGAACCATAGGCGAGCGAGCCGTTCGAACCAGCGCCGATATTATGGCTATAGCTTGCGGCGTCCCTGCTAACCGCTCGGCCATTCAACTCACCAACTCATTGTAGCACCCAATCGCAACGGGTAGCAATTGCGAAATCGATTACTTATCGATTACTATTGGTGAGCTTTCAGACACGATTTTAGTTTGCAATTGGGTGTCGCAATTGCTACAACCGATCGCAATTGAAGTTTCATTTCAAATTATTAAAATATTAAATTTCGATTTTCAAAGGCTGTCCGGTCGAAGTACTCCAGCAACAAGTTTCTCAAGATCAGCACATTTCCAGAACTAACTTTTACAACTATCCAACATCTTGCAGAGACCTCGTAATCTCCAGTTGCACCATGTCTACTGTACAGAGCAGATTCCTTCACTGTATGTTATCATGCCACAGTATAGAAATTACTACTACAGAGAATTGTTTAAAATATTATTGTCAGCAACTGCATGTGTACATATGTTCATTTCCTTGCAAATGGATAATTTATAATGTTTTTGTTGATTAGTTATAAGTGTAAATGTATATAATTAATGATTGCATGCATTAGCCATATTCTGTTTTTACTCAAAAGCAAATTTATCGAGTTAAATGTAGGTTTGCTTATTAGTGGCGTTATCATTTTTACTTGTATTAGGGCTATATTTAATTGATATTAATAAAATCTGAATATTAAAATGTCTGTTGGAATTCATTGTGTATTCACAATCAACCGGTCCCTTTCAGATGTCCTTGTTGAGCAGCCTTAATAAATTTCTTGAAGCATAACTTGAAAATTTGTCGGCGATACATCAAATTCAAATTTCTATTCAAAAGAAACGTTTGACGAATGATGTAAATAGAATAATTATAATTATTACCGTAACCTATTTACTTATTATATATTTCAATTGTATTTTAATCGAAATGTCTGGTTAAGTTAGCATTTAGCTTGAAAATGAACATAATTTATTGTACTTACATTTTTATATTTCGCAATTTTTGTGGGCCTTCATAATTGTCGTATTCATTATCTTACTCTTCCTCCGCGTCATCACAATACAGTACTCGCCATCATAATTAATATTGAGAAGATATACCAAAGAAACGCGTACATTGTGAATTTCATTATTTTTATAGCATTACTTGTTTCCAAAGTAGTAAAGTGTTAACAGTAGCAGATCCAGGAATTTGAAACAGAGGGGCCCGGAATGGCACATAAATGAAGGCCGGAAATGGCACTCTGGACCAAAATTTTAGTCGAATTTTCTTTTTAATTAATTTTAAACAATTTTGACAAATTTAGGGGTCCCAGGCCGGCTGGGTCCCCTTAAATCCGCCTATGGTTACAGGCTGTCCGCTTGAAATGCGCCAGCAAGAAGTTCCACAAGATCAGCATGTTGCTAGAACCACGTTCCGCAACTACAACTACCAAACATCTCAGTGGCAACAATCTCCGCTTCTACAGCATATGCTACAGAATTATATAAAAACTATTGACTATGGAATTTTATGTCTACTGTACAGCAAGTTCCTCCACTGTATGACAACGTATAGAAATTACAGAAAATTATGTAAAATATTGTATAAGCAACTATTCAGAAAAATTCCACAACAAATTACAAATTGCAAATTGTTTACAAATGCATCAAAAGAAGCGGTGGCTTGTCAGTTTGAATACCAAACATACAAAACATAAACACACAGAATACATAGTAAACACATCAACATTTAAATTTTTAAATTTGGGATCGCCCACAATTGCCGGCATTTCCCGGAAGGGGAAATGCCTCAGTGATCATCACATCATAATAATAATACCGTGCGCCTCAGACACCAAGACATCTCCATCAGTGCCCCGGAAAGTGCCAGTGATCATGGACGACTCCCAAGAAATGAAGAAATTTTAAAAAGATAAATTTAAAAAAAAACAAAAAAAAAACGGAGCAAAGCAAGAAAAGTTTTCCTTAATAAGCATATAATATAATCTCTTTAAATTTATTTTTGATCGAATTTTGCGAATTTATTTTTAATAGGCTATCATATAGCTCATTCCAGATATTTGGTCCGTGAATAGATCTGTGACAGGATGTCAGTCTTGAAAAAGGTACATACATTTTGTTTGAATTTCTTAGGGCTTTTGCACGATCACTTTTTGTATTACCATCAAGGATTTTGCATAAGGGAGGGGGTAATTGCCTGAGATGATATATAGAAATAAAACATACTGCCTGTACCTTATTTATATCCAAGATTGTAAACATATTAAATTGTTTAAATAATGGACGTGATCTAGTATCTCGGGGTGAATTTGTTATTAGTCTAACTGCTAATTTGTGTAATTTATGTAACTTTTCAATACCGTATGTGTTGTGTAGTAATTTCCCTATATAAACGTTCCCATATTGAAGGTGCGGCAAGATAAAGGCGTTATATACACTTATTAGTGTATGTACAGGAATTTTTTTTTTACTTTACAGATGATACCAATGGCCTTAGATATTTTGTTGCATAAATATTGAATGTGGGGTTTCCAACTTAAATTTTCGTTTATAACAATACCTAAGAATGTGAAGCTATTTATTCTTTTTAGGTTTATACCATTTATTTCGATAGAGGTATTTTGTGACTGTTTTAATATATTTTGTGGTTGGAAAATAACAAAGTTTGTTTTATTTATATTTAAGACAAGTTTATCTGCTTTAAACCATTCATTAAATTTTGAAAGTTGAAAGTTCAATGTATGTTTCAAATTAGTAATATTTTAGTTGAATAATAGAAGGTGGTATCGTCTGCGTACGAGATTACCTTAACTACATTGCTAACATTGCATATATCGTTCACATACAGTATAAATAGCAAAGGGCCTAGAATCGACCCCTGGGGACCCCACAATTAATTTCAGATAGTGATGATTTTATATCATTTATGCTGACAAATTGTTTTCTGCCTACTAGGTAACTCATGAACCATTTCAAGCATGTGCCCCTTATACCGTAATGATGAATCTTTTGTATTAATATACGTCATGATTCATTACATCAAAAGCTTTAACTAGTTCAAAGATGGCATGCGAGGTGGAGTGTTTAGCACGGAATCCGTATTGGTGGGGGTTTAATATTTTATATTTAGTTAGGTAGTCATAAAGTCTATCGTGCATTGCCTTCTCGAAAATTTTAGAAAAAACAGGTAGCACTGATATCGGCCGGTAATTAGTAATTTCATCATGTTTTCCTTTTTTGTAAACGGGGATAACCTTAGCAATCTTTAGTTTATTGGGAACAATGCCAGTTTCAAAAGAACAGTTTATAATGTGGACTAGGGGGCTTACGATAATATGTGAAATCCTTTTTATTGTTTGGAGATATATTATCATATCCGGAACTCTTATTGTTGTCTAGATTTATGATTATATCAAATATTTCTTTAATTGTAACAGGGTTAATGTAAAATGAGTTAGCCTGCCTGTTTGTTTTTTTTAATAACTAAATGAATTGACATTAGAATTTATATTTTTGCATAATTGTTGTCCGATGTTAATGAAATAATTATTAAACTATTCTGGTGTTATAGTAGGATCTGTAAATGTATCATATTATGCTTACTGGTATCGAGAAATTTTAGCTTAGTCTTATTTGGATTTATAACATAGTTTATTCTGTCCCTTCTTGCCCTTTTACATAACTTGTACACGTTACGATATTTATCATGGTTTTCTTTGTCCATGAGGTTTTGCGACTTTAAGTATTTTTTATAAAGTTTAAGTTTCTTTTTGCTAGATTTTAATAATCCATTTGTCATCCATTGTTGTTTAAATTTACTTGAATTTGTTAGATCTTTTTGTTTGATTTTTTTTAGAATGTGTTTATCATAGAACATTTTTATAACACAATGGAACATATCGTAAGCAATATTTGGGTTTTTTTGAAGGATTACATTTGTCCAGTCTATTTTATATAAATTTATATAAATCATTAATAATATTTTGAATTGACTCATCATTAACGGTATATTTATACATAATAGGATTTTCTTTGTTAGATTTATGTGTATTTTGTACAGACTTTTCAACGTAAAATACAGGTAGATGATCAATTAAATCTGATATAAGAATAACCGTTGTGTATAAGAATTGTGTACATATATGTCAATTTCCTTACAATTGGATACTTCTAGGTTATGTTTTAGATTATTTTTATGGATATAAATGTATAACAATAATGATTAATTACATTAGCCATATTGCTTTTGCCCTCCAACAACAAAATTTTTAAATTGTAGGTTTGATTCTTTGTTGTGTTATCGTTTGTGCTTGCGTTATATTGTACATGTAATTGATATTAAAATTCTGAATATTAAATGTTTTGGTGTTGGAATTCATAATGTTGTGTTGTTTATATAAACCTGTCCCCAACCGTATATTGATCTGTACCCCAACTTCAACCCTTTAAATGTTTCCTTGATTGAGCAGCCTTAATAAATGACTTTTAGTAATAATGTACGGTAATACAACTAATGCACATGCTGGTGTCGGGCACCATTTCGCTGACATGCATTTTGGAAAACAGAGGTGACCAAGGAAACATTAAACAACAGTGGCTTGTTATTTCCAAATTTATTGGTACTGTATAAATATAATTATGTTGAAATTCATAATTTGTGTGTCGTTTGCATAAAATAGGTGCTGGAGCCTGACCGTATGATCTGTGCCCCTAGATATTGAGCAGCGTCACTAAATGAATAGGTAGTTTTCGCCACACGACCTTAACTTTAACGTTAGTACCGGTACCGAGCATGCAGCGCGATAGTTCCTCCTCTTTTGTAAACAAATCGAAATACGCATGCGCAAACCTGTAACTAACGTGCGTCGAGCACGTAAAATCCTGAAATTAACGTACTCCACAACGCAAGATGGATAAATTATGACGCCATTCGTTAACGTTAAGGTTAACGTCGTGCGGCGAAAACTGCCTAATGAATTACAGTATTACGTTAACTAATGCTGTGATAGAGTCCATTTGGATCCGTAAATTGCATCATAGAAGTGACCTAGCACATTTTAAACAACACTGATTTATTTAATTCTTATTATAATTTATATAAAATTCTTTTACAATAACAATATATAAATAATGTATCGATGGTACATTATTTTCAATTGATAATAATCTAAGTAAAACAGCAACAAAAAATAATGAGCTGATTGATAGCAGAGAGCAGTCTGCCTATAGCCGTTGACAGAGGGTGTCGCAACAAGGAACGCTGCAAATATAGAAAATAATGATCAAGTTTATTAACAAATTGAAATAATAAACTTACCGTAGATATAATTTCAAATTTACATTACACACAATGAACGATTATTCCAAAAAAGTTGCCCCCCCCCCCCCTCTTAAAGGCTTCATTTTAAACGTTAGGAACAAACCATTTTTATAGATGGTACGGTAACCATTCCAGCTTATCCTAGAAAATCGCCTGTTATTCAGATTTCATTTCTTGGACATCCGGGCTTTCTATAGAGAGTGGCGTATCTAGAAGTCTTGAATTGG
>NW_022748342.1:1219204-1222622 GCF_011630105.1 Anneissia japonica | reverse complement strand
ATGACTGGGGGCGCGAAGGTGAAGGTGGGGCGGGGGGTCGATGATCAGTTGAGGGCGCTCATTCGCAAAATACAAAATATGGTGATTTTTAACTACTTGACCGTGATTTTTTTTAGGGGGGTGGGGGCGCCCTCCCTATATACGCCACTGTTTCTAGACCTTAACTCAGATTTATACAAGATCGGTCTTTCAAGATATAGAAAACGCATCTATATTTTGCATTACATCGTAAACTCATATCATAAAATATATGCTATAGACATGAATTTTACAAAAATAAATACATATTATTGATAATTAAGAGTTGAATACACAACGAAGAACAAATGTTTATTTGGCATCGCTCATAAATATTACAGCAGTAAGAATTACATTTTGTAAATCTAATTCGTAACAATATCAAAGCTTTCTCACCAGTTTCTTTTGCATCGATCCAAGTTGAAGGCTACTATGCAAGTAAGCATCAGAAGAACCAGGAATACAGAGGGCCAAATCATCAAATGGAGTACACGTGACCTTGGTATCTCCTTGTTTACCACAGCTTCGTCTTTATCAGAATGATAGCTACAAGCAAACGTCTTACCTATTGGGTAGATTTTGTCAACATCTGAGGCCGAAGTTGTATCGCATGGCTCTAGAAAACACTGAAAAAATAATATAATTATTTACGCAATACAATGGTAATCGGAATGATACATTATTGTGAAAAAAACCTAAAATAGAGAAAAAGTGTAATATTTTTGTAATGTATTTAATACCGGTACCTCGTTTCCGATGTCATCTTCTGACTCATAAAGTTGGAGACGTCTTGTTGCTCCATTATCATCAATTCCAACAAAAATTTGACTGCAGGTTTTTGTTTTCCTCTTACAAAGGAGACAATCGCATCTGACCTTCTTAATATAAAATGTAGAGTTTAAAATCGTACAGTTTCCGTCGATGAAGTCGTTTGTTTTATGATACAAAACAGCATTACGAATTCCAAGTGGAAATAACACAAATACAGCTACAAATACTAAGCACGGTAGAAGGCCTGAACATTCGCATTTCACTTGACATCCTCCCATTTTCGTTAGAGATCTATCGTCCTGATGATTTCGAATACGACTAAATGATTGTAGTCAGAAGATAGGACTTTATATCTGCATTTGATATGTTGCAATGCTACAGTAATTCTATTTTCCGGATTTGAAGTATCCATCTAAATTCCAACAGGATTATAATGTTACTTGGGAACTTTCCTATTGTTTATGTCATAGTTTAATATTTTTTTGTGAAATTTGATTATTTATTCAAAACAATTTTGTCTCTCGAGCTTTAACACATTAGCCAATTGATTTTTACTATTATTTTAAAGCGTTGACAAAAAAAAAGGACATAGGTAGAAGTAAAACGATTATAATTATTATATTTGTATCGCAATAAATGCAGATTTCTTTAAATTAGACCAAAGTAAGCAAATAAATAATAAAAAAGTTAAAAAATTTAAAAAAGTAAAAAAAGGGGCTATTGCAGACGTCGTTGTTAGTTTTAACAGTAAAATCAGTATCACTATCATAATATCACAGTCGTCATCGTTATCGTTAATACTTATTTACTAAGCTGCTACTACTACTGCCACTGCTACTACTGAATTCGATCCAACTCGGCCACAAGTCAACTCGGCCACAGTCAACTCGTCCACAAGTTAACTCGGCCACAAGTCAACTCGGCCACAAAAAGTTTGGCTACAGTCAACTCGGCCACAAGTCAATTCGGCCACAAGTCAACTCGGCCAAAAGTCATCTACTGGCACTAAAATTTGAAAGAGTAATTCATCAAATATAAAATACTAATTCTTTAAGTATTACTATATTTATTGTTATATAATTATTATTGCTGTTATTATTGTTGTCATTGTTGTTATTATTATTATTGTTGTTTTTATTACCGTTAGTTTTAATATTAATTATTAGTCTTAGCATTAACATTATATATTGTTCAAATTTTTATAAATAAATAAATAAATAAATATTATTATTTTAATAATAGTAATTTAAAAGTTATTGTTATTGGTGTTTTATTGGTATTTTCTCATATTATTATTATTATTACTATTATTAATAATAATATTGTTGTTGTTGTTGTTGCTGTCACCTTTATTATCGATATTATTACCCTATTATTACTAAGTAGGCCTAGTATTATAAGTATCATTATTATTATTATTACTAATTAGTATTACTATTATTATAAAAATAAATATTATCTTTAATTTATTATTGTTGTATTATTGCTATTATCACCTTCAATATTGTTATCACTAATTACTTATTAAAATTGATATTTAAATATCTTTATTATTACCATACTAGTATTATTACTATCAGTATTGTTAAAATAAATATTACTATTAATGTTGTTGTTGTTGTTGTTGTTATCACCTTTATTATCGTCATAATGACTAACTAGTATTATTAAAGTAAATATTACTAATTTATTGTCGTTATTGTTGTTTAATATTATAGTTGAAGTAGAATGTGAGTAAACAGAAGACGAACACATTAATAAATAACTCTTTTTAATTCATAGGCAATAACATTCAAATCTCGTTTTGTAGTGTGGTGGTCCTGTTTTACTAAAATATACTGTGTACTCAATATTTCAATCATAAACTGAGGTTTACAATAAATGACTTGTGGCCGAGTTGACTTGTGGCCGAGTTGGCTGTAGCCGAACTTTTTGTGGCCGAGTTGATTTGTGGCCGAGCTGACTTGTGGCCGAGTTGACTTGTGGCCGAGTTGACTGTGGCTGAGTTGACTTGTGGCCGAGTTGACATGCACCCCTGCTACTACTACTACTACTACCACTACCACTACCACTACCACTACCACTACCACTACCACTACTACTACTACTACTACTACTACAACTACTACTACTACTACTACTACTACTACTACTACTTGTTGCTGTTATTATTATTATTATTATTATTATTATTATTTTCATTATTATTATTATTACTAATATTATATTTATTATTATTATTATTATTATTATTATTATTTTAGTTATCACAGTTAAATTATAAATTAATAGCATAGGTATGTTATTAATTTTATTCAGATTATTATTAGTAGTATTTGTATGTAGCAGTAGCAACCTATCATTATCATCTTGTTGAAATATTGCAATGATATTTAATTAAGTCCCCCATTGTCATTTTTCCGGTTCAATGTAATCCATCCTCCAACAGGATCAGATACTAGGCCTATAACTTAATCCTAGGGAAATTCCCTATACAGTATATGCTTTGGGAATACTGTACTGCGCTTGTGCAGATATACCGGTACTCATGCTGTGGTAGTGGAATTTGTTTGTAAAATGGAAAGGTTAATACAATTATTCTGTTCATTTCATTTGACAGGTATTTTAG
>NW_022748342.1:1199267-1218867 GCF_011630105.1 Anneissia japonica | reverse complement strand
TATATTTATATATATATATTATATATATGTATATATCGGTATTATTTAATTAAATTATACATTATTAGCATAGGTCTATTACTAATTTTATTCAGATTATTATTAGTAGTATTTGTATGTAGCAGTAGCAACCTATCATTATCATCTGGTTGAAATATTGCAATGGTATTTAATTAAGTCCCCCATTGTCATTTTTCCGGTTCAAGGTAATCCATCCTCCAATAGGATCAGATACTAGGCCTATAACTTAATCCTAAGGAAATTCCCTATATGTTTTGGGAATACTGCGCTTGCGCAGATATACTCATGCTGTGGTAGTGGATTTTTTTTTTTAGTAAAATGGAAAGTTTTAATTAAATTTTTCTGTAAAATGGAATGTGTTAAGGTTCATTTCTATTCATTTCATTTGACAGGTAGGCCTATGCCAAGCACAGTATGAATGTAGTTTTATTAGGTAGTTGGTAAACAAATGGCCAATAGCTGAAAGCACCTTGTCCGATAATGATAATGATGTTCAGAGTAAGTTTGACCCTTTGAAATTGGAGCATTTGTCAACAAGTATACAGTACCTGACAAACGCAAGTTTCTGCAGTATATATACTCATGCACCCTACCGGGACCTATTTCTATGGTCCATCGTTTAAATTGGTGTCTTTGGAGGACTTTGGCGGCCCACGGAGATTAACTGGGGGCAACTGGCGAAGGATTCATGGAACTTCCCGTTGAATTTTTTCTTCTCTCGACTTTCCCCTGTAATTACTACAAACGTAATTTCGCAATTCTGTTCACGGTCTGTCCATTACAAAGGCAATCAGGTAGTACAAATTTTCTTAATCCAACAAACATATTTTGTGAATACTCAATGTAGGCCTAATTTTATACCTATCATTCTATGTTCAGTTTTGAATACCATTGGTAAATGTATAATATGCAGGGCCTTTTTTCAGTTTGTCGAAATCAAAATTTAAAAAGTTTAACGAATGATGAAAATAAAACAATTATAGTTATTAACTTTGTATTTATTTTATATTTCATTTGTATATTAGGCCTAATTGAAATGTTAGAATTCTGTGGTTATGTTTCGCACTTTAAATGAAAATGAACATACACATTATAATTTGACGTTTCTAAGCTGTGGGCCTACATCATTATTATCATCATCATCTTTCTCCTCTTCGTCCTCCTCATCAATATGTCGGTGTATTTTAATTTAAACAGAAGCATTTTAAAAAACAGCCTGTTATACATTTTGTCTGAAATTGTATGCTGTATAAATATGTTCGAAATAAAAAAAAAATAAAATAGCCTTATCATTAACATCATCATCATTATTATTAAAATATTATTTATCTTATTATAATCTTAAAAATATGTGAATAGTACGCCTACACTTATTTGCTCTCGAATCATTCCAAAATGTATAAAAGCCTTTGAAATATCGATAGATGTCCAATATTCAGCGATGTTTTATCTTTACGGCAGTGGAACGCCTATGGCTCTCGGTGGGGTGGGGTGTCAATTTTGAAAAAAAAATGACACCTCTAGAATCTCGAAAACAGCTACCCCTCCTTTCACCAAATAAAAGGCAGATACTGTACAAGATTTAAAGTCAGGAGATCATATAGTCACCCCAGATACTTAGCCCCGCCGTGGTTGTTGTTGAGGTGAGTAGATTTTGAAAACATAGCACCCTTGATGCCCGAAAATAACAATTTGCAGAGCCGCTATACCCCTATTCACCACTTTAAGGATCAAGGATGGCGCCAGGATTTGCCAGGGGTGGGAAGTTGGGGGTGGGACTGACGGGTGAGGCGATGTCCCCGTCAGGTGTCGCTCAAAATGTTTCGAAAGTGGCCCAGGGGCGAAGTCTACCAATAGGTAGAATATATATTTTTCTCCCCGACAAATTATGGTTTTTTTTCCCGACGGGGGGGGGGGTGGAACTCTCCTAGACGGGGATCTTCCCCCTTGCCCCTCCCTCTGGCGCCATACCTGACTAGGATTTAAAGTGAATAGAGTATACCACACCCACCTGCACCACCATGGTTGGGGCTGAGGTGGACAAATTTTGAAGAAAAACAAAAATGCTCCTCTGGAAGGCCCGAAAATAGCACATGTATACTTTAAACTTACTTGTACTTCACTTCAGGCCCTCTAAATATTTTCAAAAATAATCTTAATTATTAAGACTTCCAAAAAAAGTTTTCAATTAAGAAAAATTGGTCCGGTTAAAACCATTGTAGCCGGAGCGGTCCCGACTGCCTTGAATAACATCTGGACATTGTGAATTTCTTTGCGATTCAATATTAGCGTTCAGAAAAAAACAGTCAAGCCTATGTAGGCCTATTTTATAACGTTACCTATTTCATAAAGTAGACCTCGATAGATAGATAAATATAACTTGATGTTAAATTATCATAATATAACCGTCAAATAGACGACTGTCATTGTTATTAAAGAGGGAGGGGCCCGGTTAATGACACATCGAATGATGTCAGGTGCGGCTCTCTCGGCATGGATCCGACCTACTGTATGTGTAATACAGTACTTCAGGTTGTCCAAAATTACAAAACAAGCCCCAAAAAAGAAAAGCAATTGATTTCGAATCAAGCAAAAATATCTTTTGTAAAGGTAAATATTGAAATTAAATATGTTAATGATATGTTAATGAAACTGTACATTGCATGAAAAGGTTCTTTATTTACATTCAGCTAGGCAGAGAGTCTATCGGCAATGTAGCATGTATTTAGGACTATCGCATTTAACCATGGTCTGGAAAGACGCCAGCTTGTGACGCATCGTGTTGAGGAGTTTCTTCAACACCGTGTCTAAGTGGTGACTAACTGTGTTCCATGGCTATGACGTCAGTGTATCATTTATATTGTTGTTCTCTCATGACCGAGAGAGCAACTTCAACAACAAATAATGACAAACGGCAGATTTATATAATATATAATTATTGTTCAAGTGATTATGATTACGAGATTGAGTTTTTATAAAGCCACTCAGAAGTGAAGTGGGCGTGTAACATGTAATGAGGTCGAATTGAAAGACTTATGACCTAGGCCAAGTCCAAGAGATTATTCAACTATTCGTATTGGCTGACATCAAGGTTTTTATTTAATATAGTTTGATATTTGTTAATAAATATGGATTATCTTATTTTATTCTTTAAAAATAGCTGGAACTCGACTATAATTATGGCGCTAAGTGATTAAGGTGACAGCATGTAAAACTTCGATCAAATTCACTTTCTAAATATAAGTTTATAGTTAAAACTAAAAAGAGATACAATAATAGGCATATATTGGCTATATTAAGAAAATCTTAAGAAAATACAATTGATTGAGTAATCGTTATGAAATTAGAAGTTAATATAAACTTCAGAATTAAGAAAATGTATTAATCCCTCTTTGTTAGTGACACAATACATTTTTAAACATTCATATTTCAAAATTCAGTAATAACTTTACCATTACAATTCTAAAACTTCAATTCATCAATAAGTTAATGATACCTTACAGTCACATCAGTATACATTCTTGTACAGTAGAACCCCTCTAAAGGGGACACCTTCGGGACCAAAAACAATTGTCCCCTTAATAAGAGTGTGCCCCGTATACGGCTACCCCTATTAAGGGGACACTAACCAAAAGCGTGAAATTGTCCTTAATAGGCGTTTTTTGGCATGTTTTCGTACAATGGTGACATATTCTATATAATTAATTTTTTTATATAATTTGCAATGCAAAAAATAAATCATTTATGATAGGAAATCAACTATGTAATTTAAACTACAAAAGTTGTATAGGCCTATCCCGATAGTATTTATTTCTTGATCCGAGTGTTATACTAATGGTCAAATATTCTTTTTTTCAAATATTGAGCTTTCTATTTGATGTATAAGAGAGAACAACATAAATAGAGTAACGTCTTAAGTAGAAGCCAGGGAGCAAGTTACTGTACGGTATACATTAGTCTGTAGTACCGGTATGTGAAAATACACAAAACAAAAAATCCCCATAGTTAATGGTGAAAATTGACAAGATTGTATTTATACGAAGTACGCATTCTAAAGTTCGAGAAGGAAAATTATGCTTTGGTGTTAATTTATTGCTCAAAAAATTTGAAAGATTTTTTTTTAAATTATTTTGAGACTACTGTATAAGTTGTTTTGATACAATAAAAAAAAGTGTCCCCTTAAAAGGGGATAAATTGTATTGATTTGACCATTTTGCACACTTAGAAAATGTCCTCGTCCCCTCAATAAGTGTTGGCTGTAATGTTAACAGATATACTGCCCCTCGTTTCAAGGAAAAGTGTCCGGGTTAATAGGGGGTCCCCTGAATAGGGGTGTCCCAAAGGAGGGGTTCTACTGTATTTAAATAGGCCTACGTAAACTCTACTGTTGTTTCTACACTTTAAAATCCTTATGAAACAGTTTTGCCCACCTGAACTTACAGTGTTAAAAAAGTTAATTATAAATTGTGTACTTTTAATATTATTTATGTTCATCTTATTCTATAAAATGAAAAAAAAAACAACGCTAAATACTATATGACCCGTCACATTCAACGCTTTATTTTATTTTTCAATGTATAATGGTAGGCTACCTTAGGTTTATTTTGTATGTATAAAGCGTTTACATTCTCATTACCGTACTGTATTTCATAATTATCATCATCAGTGTCATCGTACAGGTATGTAGGCCTGCTACAAACTTTCTGCCTATTTCTCTTTTCTTGTAAAGTATATAACTATAAATATAACTCTGTTTTGAGCACCAGTACTGGTATCATTTATTTGAAATACAAAAATATAATTTAACCTTTATATTGCATAGTTATAAAAAAGAAGTGGAGTATGAGTTAACTAATAACTATTTTTTTGCTCTCAAACTATATATTATTGTGATACCGTCAATAAATTACCTTGTGGAAAAGAATTTTGGTCTGGTCTAGACAATTCTGAGAGATCATTTTTTAAATTTGTTAGTGTAAAATATCGTATCGTTCTCTAAAAACGGGTAAACAAAGAATGATAACATCTATACAAACATCTAAATGTTCCTATGTCAATGAAATAATAACTTCTTTAAAAAGGTTATCTGTAATAGCTTTAGACAACAACAATTTTTCCCCCTAATTCTGTCAGTTGTATTGTTATCGGAATGCGCATGATTACATATGTGTTTCGTCTTCCGAGTCGGAGTCGAAAGAATCCGAATCAAAATCGTCATAAATTTGACGACGAACATGATGAACAGGCTCATTCGAATAAATTAATTCATCTGTTTGCACTCTATCAATATTTTGATTTTCTTCTTCCAGAGTTGCGTTAAATGGAAGTTCGAAACAACCACTCTGCCTTGCATTACATACGTCTGGCAGAGGCTCAAAAGAAGAAAGTCTTTTTATTTCAGGCCGCGGCGCAACTGTAGGCTTCGTCGGAAGGGTCGATATATCAAGTCGGGAGCTGGTCGGTGAATCTGGACAATATCCAAAATTTGGGAAGCCTACAGGCTGAATAACTTCTTTATTTTCGTGGTTAAAATTCATGTACTCACTTGTCGGTCTTGACACGCTTTTCACTTGTTTATCACTTTCTGCTGAATTTTCATATACTGACTCTCGTGAGGCTTTTGTCGCCTTCTTTGCTGCTTTCTTTCCATTTCTTACCTTGACCGGTAATGCATAGATGGCTTCAGCACCACGAAAGGCATCGATATGATGAATTTGCACCGACGGTCTTGTGCCATACCTTTCACCGGTGACGGCTTGTTGACTGAAGCTTATTGAACCCTTTAGCGACAATTCCCTCCGTCGTCCATACCAGAACTTCAGGTAGCATAATAATATGATTACTATCAATACGATAACTCCAAGCAGGCTAATTACAATCACAGTAACCACTGTTATAGTATCATTGTGCATTGTAACGAAGCTTTTGTAGCCTCTGTCAGACACAAGCAAGGCCACACCATCTGATGTGACGCTATGACCAGATGGTATGTACACAGTACACGTGATATTGTAGATGGCTGTATTTTCCCCATTATTGATTGCCACGAGTTCTAGTACTTCACTATTTATGACATTTATCTCGAATGTTTCATTAAATGTGTCAAGTTCCATGCCATCTATCAACCATTCATAGCTGGAGACATATGGTTCTGCCTCAGCTTGGCAGGTGAAATTAACTGCGAGCCCCCCTGAAACCTCTGTACTTTCTTCAGTGATTTTAACGACAGGCTGAATAGCAAGAGGAATGAGGTTGCAAGTTCTCGCAATATCATCATTGTCTGACACAGCTGCACAAGTGAAAACACGAAAGTTATCAGTCGGTTGCAAGATCAATGTGTAAGTGACTTTGTTAATTTCTGCGATTGTAAGCTGAATTCCAAGGTCGTTAGACCATGTGACGGTGGTTCTCTCCCTTTGATCTTCAACCATACACTGCATGGAGACCATTGTGCCAGGTGGCAGTGCATGATCAGGACTTTGCTGGCAAACTAGCGCTGACAGTAACATAAGTTCAGCATAATTTGACGAAAAAGATGTCGAGTCAGCCGACGAATAGGAACAAAAATACGTTCCGCTATCGCTGTCTTTAACATTAGTAATCTGCAGTGAGTACTGACCTCTGTTGTAGGCATCTTTTCCACCAACGATAGAATAACGAGTTTGAATATCCTCAGAGGCTGAAATGCTAGCTTGAAGACCTATCATGATGTATGCTCCTGTTTCAACTTTGAACCATTTCATCTCACCGTCCCCAAGATGATTTACAGCACATTCCAACACTATTACAGATCCTGCAGTCGTATTTGTATCCGAAGGTGTTTTAATAAACGTCACCAGAGACACAGATGAGGAAACTGTATATTTTACTGAAGTCAGAGTTGGTAGGGAAGTTGTAGTATGTATAACGGCCGGTAAAGAAGGCATTGCAGGTAAAGTTGCTACGGTAACCATTGGTTCAACCATAATCGTTGTTGGCGTGGAATCCCCGATATATCCTTTCGGATCATAAACGCGACAATTTATATTGTAATACCGTGTTACATCTTCAGCTGTTTTAATAGTAATAGCAAAGTTACTTCTGTCTGTGCTGAACATATACTCAAAAACATCCAAATAATTGATAACAGATTCTTCATTTATAAGCCAATCAATACTCGCTATATGTGGGAAAGCAATCGAAAAACAAGTGAAATTCATCATGCTGCCTTTATTCATTACAACTGTGCCAGATGGAGAGATCCGTGCTGACGGAGGTATAGCTAAAGGTACTATAGAACAGGTACGAACAATATCCGGGTGCCCGGTGATAACTGCCTCACAAATATATGTTTCGTAATTATCATTCCCTGAAAGAGTCTTTCGAAAGGTTGCATCCATCGATAGAAGAACGCCATTTAGTGTCCACTGTGTATATGAATCAATATCACTGTTTACAACTAGGTCATCTGTTGTACAGGTTAATTCTACTACTTCGTTGATCCCAACTGGCATTGGGTTTTGGGAACAGTTCGGTTGATGAAGCACAGTTACGATGGCTGCCCTTGTACCAATGGGATTAGTCCCTACTGCTGTGTATATACACCTGTATGCACCAGCATCACTTTCTTGCAAACGGGAAATTACTAGATTGTACTGTCCCCGGTTATATGCCGCACTATCACCCTCAATGTGCGCGCGTTGTACCCAAGGAGGAAAAGTCGTTATGCCCTGGGTTACATATCCATCACCATCCTTGTACCATTGCAAGAGATCTCCTGGTGAAATACTATTCACAGAGCATTGCAAGGTAACATTTCCGTCTACGACAGAAACGGCGTCAGATGGAGAACTTGTGAATGCAGATTGTGACAGTAAGCAGCGAAATGCTGAAAGCAGTAGCGTGAGAATTATTAGCACTTGCATAGTATCCGTACAGTATGGTAGTCCGCAGTGGCAGTAGATCAAGTATATTTTTGTTTATGCGCCGATGTCGCCAATCTGCAATAAATGAAAAGAAAAACGTTATAAATAGCCGTATAGGCCTATATCGACTCATTCTACAAAAGTATAGTAGACAGATGTAACACAATTGCAGAACCAACAAGCACAAAGCAAGATTGACAAGCAGCTTTTATTGGGACCAAATTATGCAGTGCAGAGCATAGAAGTGATTCCAACTTTTTCCATGAGCTTTAGAATTTTGAACTTTATCTTATACATAATGTTTAGTTTCGAATTCCGTTTGATCAACCCGAAATTGATGAAAATACCCAAAAATGACCTGTCTTGTCATTGAAAACGATGTACAAAACCAAGGAATCCCTGTTGTGCTATATATGGGTGCTAGCTTGAAACAATCATTATTGAGTCGATCAAGTAATATTTTTGGAAGAGTCATTCTTGCAGGCGAGACTAAAGGCCTAATTGAAAGGTTTCTTCAGAAAGACGGTGTGCTATTGAAACTTAAATTTCAGTCTTTCGACTGGGTATAGCAGACAATATTGAATTGAACCAGTGACGAAGTTGCATAAGATCTGGGTTTAGTATTTAATGAGGCGACTACCACCAATTTAGTCGACTGAGCTTACCTCGTTTTGTCACAATCGGGATTTGGACCCAGGAACTTCCGAACGTTTTGATACTCTACTGAGCCAAACGTCAGAATCATGTGTAATTTTTTCTCAAGGAAAATAACTCTAATTCTGGGGCGGATGTAGGAGGATGCGGGATCCCACCCCCTAATAAAAATAATTGTTGTATTGTATTTTTAATATGAATTACTGGTAAGATTGTTTTATGTATAAAAGTGTACTTTCCGGGCACCTGCAAGTCCTTATTCTCAAAATGTTTAAAACTCAGCTCCAACCATGAGGTGGTGTGGACTCTTACGTACCCTCTACTGCCAAATCCTGCATCCGCCCCGTAATTAATATGTTCCGCCTTTTCAAAAAACACAATTGCTCAACATTGTATTTTTCACACTATGTACCATAGTTAGACCATGGAGGTATCAATAACACCTCTATGGTTAGACCTATTTAATGTTTATCTATATAAGAATACATATTTTCAGTTTTGTTTTTAGTAAGGGAGAAATAGGAAATAATCCGATTATATATGTGTTTAAGTTTCTCTCACTTAACAGGTACCATCTGTTGGTTAAGCAAAGTATGTGTACAAACAAAATATATCGGTAGTGAACATTTCATTTTGCTACATATCTGAGCAATAAAATTCAGACTGGGAAAATATTTATTTCCTGTAATAATCTTAGCTTGACAAAGGTATATGAAAAAAACTCAAACAATCAAAATCTCAGCTTAACAAAGAAGAATTTTATACTCAACCAGACCCATGACAATGAAAATCTCGGCTTGTGTCGAAGTATTTGAAACATGTATTGACAATGATAGTACTTCTAGTACTTCTTTGTTATTTTCGCCCAATCGGAGAAATTTACAAACAATGTTTTCATTCTTTCTAACACAAAGTGGGCTTTGATATAGTAAGAAGATTATGGCTATAGATTTCCGTATTCCGGGTGTTAATCAAGATATATCCGATCTTAAGATCGAAATGAACCACATTGAATCTAAATCAACCAATCTTTTCTATTCAGATGCGTTGTTTCCATAGGCAACCACTGGTACAATAACGGAGTATTCCAGTTGTACATGGTCGTCAACTTATAATTCATGTTCCCCCATGGTCGTACTAATCTTAATCTTACTCTGTGCTATGAACTAACTCACGTACTGTATAGGTCTATACCCAATTACATTCGGGTGGATTGTGAAGCAACTTAGGCGTAGGTAAATTGCGCTCATCAGACACTTAAACGACCAGCCGCGACTTTTCAGTTGGAAGTCCGAAACCTTACTGCCAACTACCACTCAATATTATAACATCGATTTACGACTACTTTTTGAATAGCCCATTAGTTTGTCTCAAATAGGCATATAAATCGAATGTTAAGAAACCGGAAGTAGGGGGGGGGGGGCAGCTGACTTGAAAAAGTGATTTGTTTGCTTAAACTGCCCCCGACCTTGTTGATCTAATAAATAAACTGAAACTGAAGTTATTCAAACCCAAATCTTTTGTTCAAAATATTGTTGCAATTGGAACACCCATTTTGCTAAAAATATATACTGTATAGGTCTGTACATTACATTTGTACATATTTTAAAGTATATCATTGCTGAATAAAGAATTTCATTATTAAGTGTAAGTATACCGTACTCTCTACAAGAAGGAATCTCTTTTGTTCAGACTTAACCATATTGTGGTTATCACCTCCGAACTATACCCAGGGTGACATCTAGATGTGTATAAGAGACAGGTACTGACCTCTGTTGTAGGCATCTTTTCCACCAACGATAGAATAACGAGTTTGAATATCCTCAGAGGCTGAAATGCTAGCTTGAAGACCTATCATGATGTATGCTCCTGTTTCAACTTTGAACCATTTCATCTCACCGTCCCCAAGATGATTTACAGCACATTCCAACACTATTACAGATCCTGCAGTCGTATTTGTATCCGAAGGTTTTTTAATTCTGTCTCTTATACACATCTAGATGTGTATAAGAGACAGATATTAGATAGAGAACTTAAAATTAATTATAGGCCTATGTTTATAGTGGTTATTAAGATGCTTCTTAAGTAAACAACATAATCAGTGGAACAATTAGTCATTCAATGCATTAGTAGAGCCTATAGAAATGCAACTAAGATCACAACCACAGATACTCAACACTTCGGCCTTGTCATACGAAATTGTTTGTGGTATATGACATTACCACAGCAGGCCTACGTGAACACACCTTAATCTTCCACCCAGACATTACGGTATCTAAAATATATTTTATATTAGAAGTGCCAATACAGACTAGTATTATTCGCTTCCAAATAACACAATAATATAGTATCTGACCAAAATATAATGCCTTTTTTTTCTTTGCAGATCTCGCACTATGAATTAGTAGTAGGAATTTTGTTCTATACTTACTTAAATGAGGAATCCAATAAAGTCATGGTCCATTCTTCAAGCCACATTTCATATTCCTGTTCCTTAGTTATAAAAATGTATTAAATATGGCCTACCACTTATCCATTCGACATAATCGCCAATCGTTCATAAATAGTTACGAACGCGTGTAGTCCTACTTATTTCAATCGCCGATAAGTGGACTCCACACAAAATGTCCACGTTTGCAAGATTTGGACACACTGAATCTCCGCAATTATTTTCAGTTCGAGCGAGTTTAAGTACCGGTACGTACGGGGGTTGAGTAGACCTAATCATTTCAGTAAACCGATGACGTAGATCTTAAAGCTCAATCGCTTGAATACTTTTCAATAGTTTGAGGTTACTCAATTCTATGAGGTCTAAAGAATCGGCTTTGTTTACCGAATGAACAAGTTGGCAAAAAAAGGACATAGCTAACATGTGACAATGGCTCTGTTGTACCATGTAGTACTTGGTGAACTTCCTTCTGCGGCGCAATAAGGTGAAAGAGACTGCTTTGTTGAAGAATTCATGGACAATAAGGCCTACCGACTTAACATTATACTATATGTTATTCAACCTAAGTAGCTAAAGCTATAGTAACGGCTAATGAAGAGTTTGTCTCATATTTTATTACTTGTCAATTACTTTGTGCTTTTCCGTCCCATGTTTGAGATTTCTGACGGTTATTGACTGATTCTTTGAAAACAGTTGACATTTACACTGCTTATGGCTTCATCATACAGAGAAATCAAATGTGCTTTACAACTAATCTCATCTCAACACCATTAAATCACAAACATATACGAATAATATGTTTTTGTACCAATGCATGTTTACTCCGGGAAAGGAGTGACCACACACTACAAACAACACTACTAACAGTATAGGGAGCTTTCGATTTGTGCTAGAACGGAATTACTCATGCGTGACCGTCCCACCTGGCGTCCTACGTTCTCTGCATACGTAGATTTGGCCAAATTGCGTTCCAAATCTACTCGACGAGGTTACCTTAACGTTCTCGCATGCGCAGATGACTTTTACTGACGGGCTGCTAGGTAAAAATAATAAATTCAAAAATTAAATAAACACAATAAATTATTAAACTTATAAATTCATACTTGTCACGGGAAATAAAAATACTTCTATTTCCTCCATGATGTACTAACTAGGAATATCTTAGTTTGTCAAATAAAACTGAATTAATATAGTACACTTTGATTTGTTTATGAATATTTTCAGCTCTATGTTTGAATAAAAGGAAAGATAGCTTTTACTTTTTATGTTTTTATACTTTATTTTTCATGACCTAGTAAAATTAATTACTTTATAATCGATTAAATTATTCCTCTAATCGTTTTAAAGGCTATAGCTTCCGGAGGCTGTGTATTTGTAAAGCACATATTACGGAAAATTTCTATACGCTTGAAACGCAAAGTCTTGAAATACGAAATACAAAGAACTTTTTTTGCAATCTCTCATTAATATTATAAGTAAGTGGGAGAAAACATTTAAACATCACATATAAGATACATACAAATGTAAAAATAAGATTATTTTTTATTTATTCTTTAACCTGGGTGGCCTGTGCAGTGTTGAACACTGCTCTCCCACAAGTCCCAGGATCAACAATAAAACTCTTAACTACCAACTGTTAAAAATTTAAATAGCCTATACAAATATAAAATATATATATAAAATATATATTAATAGATCCAATATAAATGAATAGATCCAATCAAAAACATTTAATAAAAAATGGTTGAGAAAAAGGGGTTAAGATAGAATTAAATTAATAGTATTGGATTTAATTTAGGAAAATGTAGTTATGATTTCTACAATAAAAATATGTAATTTGCTAATTAATTTTAAATTTATATGACATTTTATTTATAATTAAATTAAAAAAAATATTGCAAAAGGGGGAAACAATAAAATCAATAAAACAATTTGAACCGACACCCAAAACGACTCACGAAAATTTGTAAGAGTTACACATCTGATAAAATCCCGTCAGAGAGGATTGCCCGTGTACAGGGACGATTTACCAGTGTCCGATACTGAATAAACCAGCACTTGTTGAATGAAGAAAAATTGAAAAAAATATAATAAAACTAACAAAAGGAAACAACCGAAGAGAGAAAGAGAGTGCAGCAGAAGGAATCAGTGCCATTCTGTTCTCCAGCACTTTGAGGCCATAATTATAAGGGCTCACTGGAACATGATTCACAAAAGCTCTGTGACACTGGCATCTGAAGGCGGGCCACTGTCACTGTCTTACTTAGGCCGAAAATGTTTCCATTTTCGTCTTCTTGGTGATGATACTGACGTAATAGGAAGACAATACATTAGAATCTGAAAAATCAGAAAAGTCGGGAAAGCAGATAACAGTTAACATATCTCAATTTGCTGATTGTGATTGACCATTAATAATGATAGCCAATTGATTAAGGAATTGCTAATTTAATATTATCATAAAGATTATAAAGCTCTAATATATTATCAACAATGAGACACTGACCGAAATAATTCAGGTTTCATTGAAACATATCACTAACTGGTTTTAGCCACCGTGGTATTATAAATCTCGAGGATGGTTCTTCCAGGAGTGAGACTCTCATAAAATACACCATAATAACAATTTTAGATATAAAAAATACAATCCATAAATTTAAGAAAAATAATAATTGGCCTATGTGCTATGAAAAAATATATAAAAAGAAATATCAGGATTGCTTTGATTATTTATGTCTCTTAAAGATGTTCAGTAATGTCAAAAACTATAATACATATCCCAAGTTTTGAAATGCACGCTATCGTGTTAGAGTTCGAAATGCATTAGTAGGCCTAGTCTTCTTTCACTCTCAAAATGTTCCATTGGCAATGTTATTTCAATACTTGAAGTATGTATTATCTTTTCTGAGATTAATCAGTGGACCTTTTGGATTTGCAGTAATGTAGTTAAATTTATATAGCGCGCTTTATACCGATATGACCCCAAAGCCCCTGAGGTGCAGACTAGCTCTTACAGTAACTTACTTCATGCTTCAACCAAAAAAAATAAATGTTTGTTTCCTATATACTCGGATATGAACTCTTCTGAGGGAAAATAAATTAAGTAAATCACATTTATGTTTGTGAAATAAAGATGCTAACTATTTTTTGTGTGCTTTCTATCTCCCTAGTACTGTTTGGTCATAAATTAGACGGTAGGCCTATTATTTCCACTCACAATAGTGTAGTCGCAATACTATTTGCTCAAAAGTGAAATTAAAAAATAGGAGAAAAGGAAAAACCTCTTGATTAAGTTTTAAAATACTGTACATGCAAAGAAACCAATTAGACTGTTTTAAATTTATTTTTTCATGGCTCGAATACGTCACAAGCTAATCAGTAGATAATAAATCATTATTTTTATGAATGTTAGTTTGCAGGAAATATATAATGATTACCAGGAAAATTAAAAAAAACTTTTTTATGATGAGTATTTCAGTGGCAAGTTCAAGGGACCCAGCTGGCCCACCCAACACCTATTTTTTCATTTTTTTTTTAATGTGGAGAAAAAGAAAATTATATTCAAATTTAAGTATGAGAGTGCTATTTCCAGTCAGAATAGGTGCCATAATCATAAATTTTCTTACCTCATCCTCAATTCAACCTGCACCCCCCCCCCCTCAGCCAAGGCTTGGTCCCTTATAGGCGTTCTTATTTTGCAATTCGCACCCCACCCCGCCCACTCTCAACCACGGATCGACGCCCTTGCGTGACTGACGATGGGCTACTACAACCAGCGACTGTGCCAGAAATTTGCCAACAAGGGATCCGACATGCCCGACGGAGGGCCGAACCAAGGGGCCGACTAGAGCCTCGGTCGACGGCCGGGAAGATTTTTTATTTCTTAGTAGGGTCCAAATTGTGCTTTTAGACCAAAATATTAGAGATTAACAATCAAAATAACGTCGACTTAGTCGAGGCGTCGGAAGACGACAGGGGGTGCAGACCTGTCCGACGAGGGTTAATGCTCCCTTCCCCGCTGGCGCCACCACTGACCATAACACCACAATCGGAATGTGAAAAACAGTGTCATGTAGAGGTAGCAGGTCAAACCGGCAATAAACCAAAACGGAATGGCCAAAACGTCAATAACCAAAACGGCAATGATAACCAAAACGGCCATGATAACCAAAACGGCCATGGACGTCAATCGGTGGGGGACAGGAGGACACGCCCCCTCACTTTTCAAAGTAGGGGGATATCACATAAATTGTCCTCCCACTTTTCAAAGCGAGTGGAAAGAACAGCATTTCCGAATGATTGTCATGAATTTTGTCTATTCACTTGTGCTCAGTTCCAAGTGCGGTGCGTCCGGACCAATACGGTACTGAGAAAACGCAATTGTACATTTCGTAACCATCTTAGTAATACTCTATCGATGTCATGGATGCAACGGTTATCAGAGGCTAAATTTATTATGAAAACAACATGTACAGTAGGCCTACGTTGTTTTAAAAATTGGAAGCGTGTAAATCTATTAGGCCAACATTTTTACAAACTCAAAAGTACACCATCTCTACTATAAACGATTTGTTCCTTTTGTATATTATTAAGACCCGTCTGTGTTCAATATCTGCATACATATAGGCCTATTTCTGTTTTTCCTAATTTCAAAAAATTGTAGTTAGTCAATTGATTTTTTATTTAGCCGTTTTTAAACAATAATTATACAGTCTTTGACACGGATACCACAAGTTTACAAACTGAGATGTTACTTCGACGCAATCTCGTCCTGACTTCATGATAATGATAAATTAAGTAAATCATGTTTGTGAAATAAAAATACTAAATAATGTTGTGTGTGCTTCCTATCTCCTTATTCCTGTTTGATCGTTAGTTAGATAATAGTATTTCCACTCACAATAGTGTAGTCACAATACTACTCGCACAAAAATTGAAATTCAAAAAGAGCAGAAAAGGAAAAACCTCTTATTGATTTTAAGTAGGCATACATTCAAAAAGACTATATAATTAATTGGAGAGACTGCTTTAGGTTTATCCATGAAGAAACATGGCTTATCATTTGTTTTTCATGGTTCGAAGCACAAGCTAATCATAGATAATAAATCATTAACTTTTTATGAATGTTAGTTTGCATGAAATATATAAGCAGGCATGATTATGATTACCAGTATAACTTGGAAAAAAAAAGGGGGCCCCAGCCGGCCCACGCTCCCTTTTTTTTTCAAAATGATTTTATATAGCAGTTTTATTCAAGCCTCGTCCCTGACGAGGCTTGAGCCTACGGCCACGAAGACTTCCTTTTTCTTTGCAATCCCCCCCCACCTCCACCCCCACTTTCCACAACGGATCGACGCCCTTGAAAACGGCAATAATATGACAATCAAAACGGCAATAGGCACATAGACCAAAATCAAGAGCAAGTTTTTGCTTTTTATCTTTTACACATCTATGACGAATTGTTGAGATGCCTTATTTTGTCTGTATTTTAAAGTTTTATTTATTTGAATGTTTAATGCTTTTATAATGTGTTTCCCTAAACATTATTGAATTAATTGTTTGTTGTTTTATTATTATTATTATTATTATTATTATTATTATTATTATTATTATTATTATTATTATTATTATTATTATTATTATTATTATTAATTATTATTATTATTATTTTTATTATTATTATTATTAATTATTATTATTTATTATTATTTATTATTATTATTATTATTATTATTATTATTATGTTTTTTCGCGTTTTTTTTAAACTTCTATAACATAAATGGTTTTAGCCTCATGTTTTCTTTTGGTTTTGTGTTTTGTACATTTTCATGGTTCTAATTGGATTTTATATGATTACATTGGAAATAAGTTTTACTTCTTATTGCCGTTTTGACTTATTGCCGTTTTGGTCCATTGCCTTTTTTTTTATTGCCGTTTTGACTAGTAAGCCATGTAGAACGTCCCAGGCATTTGCGAAGGCGGCAGCGAATAAAAAGCTAGGAAACGCGACCCACTACAAGTGGTTTAAGAGCGTCTTGTCAAGGCTCATAATTTTTTTTTATCTAATTATAATGTAATCCCCTATAAAATAGGCCTATATCTACTTCTAGAAGTTGCTTTTACATACATGTCTATAGGCCCTGTAATGTATCTGGGTCAGATTCACGGTTTGGGGTAGACTATTACAAAGTCCTTAATGATATACCAGCCAATTTAATTAAGGATTTTTGTAGTAAAATGTCTGTAAATCAATGAAAATAATTTTGCTGGTTAATAATAATAATAATAATAATATTTTATTTTTATTTTTTAATGATTTGGCCCGATTCAAGTTTCTTTCCTTTTTTTAAATTCTTTTATTTATTTATTTTTAAAAATTTTTGAGGTCGGATTTCTTGTATTTCAACTGATAAAATGTTTAAATTGTGAAGAAAAGATGTGTTGTTTTTAAAATGTTGCTATTCTAAGCTAACAACTATTTAATATGCAAAGCAATTTAATTTAAGTCGTATACTGTATTCAAGTTTTGTTATTTTAGGCCTATTTAAAACAAAATCATGAAGAAGAGTCGGTAATGAGAAAAGCTGGTGTCTAAAGTCTACGAGCCAACAAGCCACCGTTTGGGGGAGCTAATAATACAATGTTTTGATTGTGGCCTTTTTCACGAATCGGTAGACATAATGAAGTGATGACAAACACTGCGAATCAGCGGTGCGTAACCAACAGAAATAAGATAAGCTTTTGGGCTGATTTTCTGACATCATGTTATTTAAAATATCATAACTCCATAACGGGGCGTCGTATCCAAAAATGTTTTCCAGCAAAATGTTTTTAAAAGACTAATCTATACCACTATATGATTGAAAAAAATTGAAAAAATGTTTTTGACCTCTTAAATCAAGATGTAAAAAGAAAAGCCTATCCTAGTAGTGTATTAAAATAGGCCTATGCATTACAGTGCAGTAGCATAGGACTTTCGTGTTGTTACTGTTAGTAAGCGATAATATACAGATTTCTCTTATTATAAAGTACAAGTTATGTTTTATAAAGAGGTATAGCATAGTAAATCATGTTTTTAACACAGGGAAACTCTCATATGGTAACTAAAACAATGCTACTAGTTGAGAGTATTACTAGTACTACTGCACTGTAATGCATATACCTATTTTAATACACTACTGAGATAGGCTTTTCTTTTTAAACCTTGATTTCAGAGGTCAAAAAAAATTTTCAATTTCAATTTCAAATTTCAATCATATAGAGGTGTAGAATAGTCTTTTAAGAACATTTTACTGGAAACATTTTTTGGATACGGCGCTCCGTTATGGAGTTATGATTTTTTAAATAACATGATGTCAGAAAATCAGCCCAAAAGCTTATCTTATTTCTGTTGGTTACGCACCGCTGATTCGCAATGTTTGTCATCACTTCATGATGTCTACCGATTCGTAGCAATGTCTCATGTTTTCGTTCTTATTTTTTATAAACAAATTCAGAATGGCCTTCCCGCAAGGGGAAATTGTGGAAGGGGAGGTTAACTGTGAGGAATTGGCATTAGACGTGTTTGGTAAGTAGGTTAGGTCCTAGACCTAGCTAGGCCTGGTACCTAGGCCCAGCCTGTCGTACGTAGGACTAGGCCTAGTAGTAGGCAAGACCTTCGTGATCGCGTCGTCGGTTATCGAGGCTAGAGGCCTAGGTATACTTCCCCCACAGGCTAGCTCCTAAACTACAGTACTTAGTTAGGCCTAGGCCTAGTTCACCCAGGGTGGGTAGCTAGTCGGTTTCTTGTTACAGGAGGGAACTTTTTTTTGTAGCACCTTAGCATAATATATGTACAATATTCCATAGTTTGTATTTTGGTTGAGAAAATATTTTAAATGACAATTTAGGCCTAGGTAGGCCTAGATAAGGCAAGGAGGTATAAAAATAAGGAAGGGTGGGTAGCCGATCATTTCGGTCGCGCTTCGTTTCGGTCGCGCCTCATTTCGGTCGCGGTTTATTTCGAACAAATATATGGAGCGCCGAAGGAGTTGCGAAAACGCAAAATTTAATATGCCTAGGTCCTATATAATTATAATTAGTTAGTCAATTGGTTTATCATAGGCCTAAGTATTTTTTTCCCCGTTTTGCTATCTTTCTACTAACATATTTTTTTTCTTCCATGGAGTTTTAATAGTATGTGCTTCATGCTATTCTTTTTGTTGCGTTTTCGTACTATAATTTAATATTATGGTCAATAAAATGTATCTTTGATTTTAATTGAATGAATTGAATGTTGTTACTATCTGAAATCTATTTCAAAATTTAGTTAAAACAATAATCATTACATTATTTAATCCGATGTTTCTATACAATAAATTTATTTATTTTTCTTGCAGCTTCCAGAGTTTGGATAAAACAAACCAAGTGAATTGAGGGAAACACAATTAAAGAAATAACCAAATAATACACATATTATCATTCTTCACTTGAAATCTTTAGTTTTCTTTGATGTCCCTGCACAGTTCATGATTTTATATAGCATAAATGATATACCTAGAAACAACTATATATATATATATATATATATACTGTC
>NW_022748342.1:1190354-1199246 GCF_011630105.1 Anneissia japonica | reverse complement strand
TGACAACAATGTCTCATATAATACTCAGTCTCTTATACCCATCTAGATGTGTATAAGACAAAGTCTATATATATCGCAACAGACAATAAAAAAAAATGTATCTCAAACTTGGTCAACTTCGTAACGTCTGCGTCGTTTCTGTAAAAGAATAAAAATAGCACCAAGTGATACAGTAAGATAGTAACAATAATAAACTTTAATACTAATATAAAAATAATTGTTAATAAACTAGTGTTATAGTAATTTAAATAACGAGTTGGCTGGTTTTTCCTGATAAAAAGTTTGATTTGTATAAATATTTGTTATGTAGTAGTAGAAAGCGTAGAATTGATAACAAAACGAAAAAAAACCCTGTCCGATAAAAGAGTGAAATGGTACTAGGAATGCAACAAACTAGAAAATAACCTATAAATACCATAATATTAATTGAAATTTAGTTTAGTAATAATAGTATTAAATTTATTTGCTTTTAAGTAGCCTATGTTTTTACTTAGTAGAAAGACAACAAAACATAAATAAAAAAAGTATGATAAACCGATTGATAATGATAATTAGGCCTAGTTTTTTTATATTAAATTTGGCATTTTCGCAACTCCATTGGTGCTCCATACAATTTGTTGAAGGGCGACCGACACAAGGCGCGACCGAAATGGCGACCGAAACGAAGCACGACCGAAATGATCTGTATTCCTAGATAGTAGAGGCCTGGCACTAGGGCCTAGGCTAGGTCTGTAATACACTGCAAACAACTAATGAAAAAGACATGCATGTTATCTCATCAGAGAACGTCTAAAAAGCTAATATTTAGAAGAAAAAATAAGGAAAATAGAACTAAAGAAGTCCATTCCTGGAGATCTGGTTTATAGTATTTTCTTAACACATTTAATTTAATTACTTAATTTTGCTGTGCATGGTGACACCATCGACTCTGACTTCAGCCAGTGGGACTTCGGGAGAAAATTTGTAATAAAGTACTAAAAACATGCAAATAGTATGAATTTGCGGGAAGTGGGTTAATTTCCGGGTTATTCTAATTTGATTGCGAGATTGCAGGAGCAGGCAGGAGGCTGTTTCTATTTGGGTGGATTGTTGTGCTCTTTTTCGTTTCATCTTTGGGAATGAAATGAGCACACCATATTTTTTGAAGAGATAAAAGAACAAGAGATTATCTCCCATCTTTCTACCATATCCAATCATGTGTACCAGGCCTATCTGTATTTTGCTGTATATGGATAGCAATTTGCTGCTGCCACATTTACATACTGTACCTCTAAGCACTGAAGGGCCTCCACTCCACAGTGATTGATTTTACTTTTGGAGTGTCCTGTCTCTTGTTTTTTTTTTTGTACTTTTGTGATTGTTCTTTGCCATTTCTGTTTATGTACATTTTAATTGTTTGAGACAAATAAATGAAATTAATGAAATGCTACCATGGTAATTTTATGATAGTTTGCTGTTGGAAATCTTTAGCCCATTTGCCCGACCTGTATATGAATATACTGTTGTTTTTTTTTTCCAGATCTCATTAAGGACATCAGAGATCCAGAGAAAGTGGAGACCCTTGAAGAATTGAATGTTGTTAGCGAGGAGGGAGTAGTAGTGAAGAAGTTGAATGACAAGGACTGTTTTTTAATCACCATTAACTTTACTCCAACAGTCCCACATTGTTCCTTAGCAACTCTCATAGGTGAGAACAGGGCTGTTTTTAGCTTGGTTTTTCTATGAAAATTTAATGAGAAAAATGACAAATCCCAAAAAACACATTATACTATAAAACGCTGGTTTTTCACGTTTTTTAGACTGTGGTCCATATTTAAGTTGTTCAAAATACTTTTACTGAGCTACTTTGAGATGTAAATTCTATATGTCAATATTGTTTACTAATGATTACTGTAGTTAAAAAGTAAAGCATGATCAAGGGTGCAGCTCTGTTTTAAAGGGTGGGGGGACATTTCGCGAGTCCACACCTACCTCAGCCGCACAATGGTTTGTGCTGAGGTGCAAAAATTTGAGGAAATAATGCATCTAGTTGGCTGGAAATGGCACTTTTATTATAGTGAAATTCATTATTATCATTATATAGTTAAAATGAAGTGCAACAAATTTCTCATGATCTTTCATCAGTGATTTTCAGCAACCATAGAGATCTAATTAATATGCATGATGTACCATAGAAAATAAAACTAAAAACCACTGTCTTTGATGTATTTAATTTAGGTGAGGTGAGAAAATTGAAGGAAATAGTGCCTAGATGGCCGGAAATGACACTTTTATATATACTGTAGTAAAATTCAACAATTTTCAGGCATGCTATTGACTTATGAAATTACATTGCAGACGAAAATTAAGGAGGAACAACTTAAAAATATGTGGGGGAAATGTGTCCCCTGTGCCCTTCCCTATGATGTGTGCCAATGGATATGATATATTTAGAGCATTAAATATTAAATGAAACCAATGTCTCATATAATACTAGACCATGAATCCTGCATGATTTCATATACTGTACCATCTGGTTAAAATTTTGTGAGTATATTGAATTTTGGAGACTTGGCTTGCAGCTTGCATCCATTAAGATGTGCAATAGAAGTACACAGTGAAAAAAAATCCATCTGTCCTGTAAATATAAAATTTGTTAATAAATGGTAAAAATTATGCAAATATACAGTATGAAGGATTTCATTAAGATTTTGTAAAAAAGTAAGTTAGTTAAACACTTTTCCAATCTAATTATAGAAATCATATGTTCGAATCCAGCTTCTATCAGAGCCATCGAACAACAAATCTCTATCTCCTGACTGGGTAGGAGTATCAAATTCAAGGGGTATTTCCCAAGCGGGTATGTGGAGCCTGCATTGTGGGCACGTCCGTGATGTATAACACCATCGCACAATGCAGGTCCTATGGATGCTTAATGAGCAACGTGTACATTTCCATTTGGCTTCTTCACCAAGAAGCGAGTAGCAGATATCACACTTTGCCATATTCATACGTGCCTGCTTATTAAGTCTGTAACATTTATATTTATATGACAATGTTAACTACTTTTCAATGCTACGGTGTCGAATTACAAAATTCATCTTTTAGTTTCATAAAACCCATCTAAACAAAAGGGTTTTTTTATTGTAACAACTGTATATACAACTTCTAAAAGTTATTGATATGATTAATAAATAGATATTATTTTATAAATTACTGATTTTTATTGGAAAAGGTTTCTAATCAATGAATATTCATACCTGATGGAATGTTCAGCATTATTGATTGTTGTTATCTTGGATCAAGGTCCTCAGTTTAGCTTATATGCAATGTACTTGATATGAGATACTGCACATTATCACCCTCTCTCCTTTTACACAGTGACTAAAAATGTGTGTACCTGCACAGCATTTGAATTAGGTAGCATATATGTATTTCAATGTAAAATGTTTTTAAAAATGACAAGTGAATATATACTGAATACTGAATCTTTCTAATGAAACTAATCAATATCTTAACTTAATTTCTTTTTTCAGCCTTTATGTGATTATGTGCACTGTAATTTACATTTGGCAACAGAAAAAAATCAATAACTTTTATGTTATTTAAAAAAATTATAATTGATATATTAATGGATTATCACATTGTGCACCTTCTCATCCTATATAGGTTTGTGTCTTCGGGTAAAATTGGAAAGATCGCTACCATATAAACATAAGGTAAGTTACATCGCCCTTTTTTTAGCATGATCAGGTGCAGCCCCATGATGTTTTTTAACCAGGGTCATGAATTGGTAATCAAGGACCTTATGGTTTGTTGTGCTATTAATGGTTACTAAAGGTTCAGGAGACTTGAGCCATTTAGTCTCTCACCTCATTTAGTTAAAGATTATTTTAGGTTCTGAGGAGGCGCACCCATTTCACCACACCCTTGATGTGGCACTGATGATCAGAAAAATAATAGGGGGACATTGTATTAAGTAAGGCAACATTCCTTGTCTGAATGTGCTAAAACTTCCAAAGCTTATATTTATTCTACATTATTTGTATTTTATTTATTTGTATTGTATCATAACATATTTAATTTTCATTTATTAGTTATTACACTAACATTATCCTTATGTACTTTCTTTTAAATTTAATATTTTCCATTAATTAAAATCCATTTAACAGTGTTTTATAATCGTTTTAATGCCCTGAATTAAATGTACTTAAATATTTCTTTTTATTTTTAATTTTCAGGTTGATATTTATATCACTAAGGGAACACATTCAACAGAAGAAGAAAGTAAGAATAAGATATCATGTGTTTTTCACAATGTTTGTTTATATTACAACATTTTGCATAAGAGAAGTCAAAACCCTGGGGTGGGGCTGGCACTGAATCTAAATCTTGGTACCATGTGTGTGACCATGCTTCAAAAAAGATCCTAAACACGTTTTGCAACGCAGAGAAGAAGCACCCGTTTTCACGTAATATATTGAAATCTTACTCAAAAGTAAGTATTTACAGGTCTCAACACCTCAAGGGGTCTTGACATTCGCCCGGGTGTTCACCATGGCCAAGAATTGGGAATGAACCAACTCGAGTGAGTAGTACGGTGGGAGGGAAAAATAACCCTTTTTACATGATTTTGGTCACACACATGCATCCTCGAGGTCAAGGTTTGTTCCCCCTGGGGTCAAAACAACCTTGGCATACTTTAAGTGTGCCTCACATTCTTGTATGATGTGATTTCAATTTATAAGTTTTTGCCATGCCAATGGATAAAAGTTAATCAAGTGTATCGCACTACTCCGGTGGTGTCCTTGGAATTCTGCCAGAAACCTTTGTGACATGAATTTTAATTTACAAAATTTAAGTGTGCCTCACATTCTTGTATGATGTGATTTCAATTTATAAGCTTTTGCCCTGCCAATAGATAAAAGTTAATCAAGTGTATCGCACTACTCCGGTGGTGTCCTTGGAATTCTGCCAGAAACCTTTGTGACATGAATTTTAATTTACAAAATGTTAATCATTTTATACATTGAGCATACGTTTTCATGTTAACACAGGACTAGGTGTGATACTGGGCCCATATAAACAGTTTTCCTCTGCGTATTTTGCAGTGTAGTCAAAAGGAACGTCTTGATCTACATTCCAGCAATTTAGTTTTGTCTAACATTTTAAATATATCATGAAGAAAAACAAACCGGCTTGATGACAGTATCTAAACTGATTTTATGCGAATAATTCAACAGCGTTTTCCCTTCAGTCAGTACTAGTTGTGGCAAGATAAGCAGTAATTCAAGCCCAAGTGATGAGTCCGCTGCCCAGAAAGTCTCTCTCTCAAAACTCTTCATATATATAGTCTGAATGGAAATATATGTCAAATCAACCTTAATTTGATAAATCTAATAATTATTAAAATGTATGTTATAGAAAGCATATTCTTTGCTAACTTCATATATACTTCAAATAATTTTAGGCTTTTTATTGATATAGTGTAAGTTTTATGTTTTATAATTCCATCCTGTAATTGGTGTATACACTGTTGGATGTGCAATAAATAAATATAAATATATAAAAAAAATTACATTTTAGATGATTTGATGTACACAATTTTTGAAACCACTCAGTGCATAAGTATAGAACTTTTATGTTTGTTATTGTAATCATGCCCAACAGGCAAGGTGTTTGTGACCTAGCACTAATTCAGCCTAATAAATTATTTTCTTATTTTCAGTCAACAAGCAAATAAATGATAAGGAGAGGATCGCTGCGGCAATGGAGAATCCAAACCTAAAGGAACTTGTTGACAGTTGTTTAAAGGATCGCAGCTGAAAGATTCCAGCAAATGACAACCTTACTAGCCTAGCTCAACAGTTAGTAGGCTTCCATGTGCTTTCAAACAAACTATACGTGCTCAAACTAAAGAATACGGGTATAAATCTTGTTGTAAAGAGGTAGAATAGGCTTACCACAGTATTTATTTTAACAATTTTACTGCCAAGCTTTTGTCTTAGTTTCATCCCATACGCCAAGGCATTAAGGGCGCCACCATAATGAAAATCATTCCCATCCACTGTAATGAAACACAAACAAACATACAGTATGTATTTTTAGATCATTTACTTCCGGGTGGGTCCTACCCTGAACCTCCAGGATCAGAGTTCACGTTCTGGCGGCCAATGCCAGCAAGTACGTGCAATACGATAGTGGTATGTTTAGACAATTGTGAATGTGAACGCGTGTCATTAGCACCCAGAGTGAACCCTGTCAGACGTGAACTTCCCGACAGGGAATGTGTTAATTTCATTCAGTTTGGGTAGATTAATGATTGTGTTGATTGCGTTTAGTTACCAATTACTTTGATCGCATTTCCGCACCTCAATAACGGAGACAGGATAGTAACAATCCCAAATGCTAAGATTTCCTGAATGCAATTTTAAGATATAGTTGAATAATTTTTATCATTATTACTATTAATATTTTGTTAATAATGATATTAATATAGTAATAATGGTATTAATGATATTCATAACAATAATTCAGTACGCCCTCTCATATTCGAGACCCCTTTAATTTCGAGACCCCTCTAATTCGAAACCACTTTATAAAAGTTTGAACTAACAATCTTCAATATTTTATTTTTTATTTTATTTGGCGAACAGCACAAACACTACAATATTAAATATTTAAGTATATGAGAAAAAAAAATATATTAACAGCATTAGTCACAGCCCGGGAGGGACCAAATAGACAAAGATAATAGCGAAGGTCTTCCCCAAAAGTTAACTAAAAGCTAACCGTCTTATTTGAGACCAAACGCTGAGACCACCCCAAAATTTCAGGTCCCAAAGAATGGTCTTGAAATGGAGGGCATTGTGTAATGTTATGTCCAGTTCCTATATAGTGTCTCTTACAATCCGAAGGTAGTGTCAAATCACTTCCTACATTATTTGACCAGATCATTGGAGTCATGTTTTATAAGAAAATTGGACCATTTTGAAAAGCAGTACACTACTGTGTTACTGAAAAAGCACTCCAGTCAAAAGTAAATAAATAAATATTCACAGTGTGCAACTAATTATCAATTGTGTAAGGGTGACGGTTTTGCTGATATATTTTTTCCTATATTTTTTAAAATAATATTGGTCGCATTGAAAATTGGAACTGTAAGTAATTATAATAAGAACAAATGTAATAATTGTGAAATTTAATATTATAACATTTAACTAATATATTGGAATTGCATGGTACAGACATAAGAGATATTTACTTGGTGTGAAATAGTTTTTTTTAACCAGGGACATTTTTTTTTATAGTTGAAGTAGAGGTAGAATATATACAGTATTATGAGGCACAAACATGGTACAGTATCTTGCACAAGAGTATATAGTATTAATGATGAATGTAGGGTATATAATATAACTATGCAAACTGAACAGTTGCATATTAAAGTACATCTGGAATTTATTTTAAATGGTATGACTCCCGGTACTACTGTAGTAGTAAAAGTAATAGACCTTTCCAGAGCGTCAATCAAACCTAACAACTAGCTGACCAATCAGAACAGGAGCAGCAACATGTGCATTTAACAAACACATGTGTTGTCCCACTAATACACATGTTTGCATATGTTTTAACACTGTCACTATATCGTCGCTCACATCACGATTGTGTTAGTTCGTAAAATCACAGTAGCGCATCAAAACGAGCGCTTATTGGTTGTCAAGCAATTTTGTATTCTTTACCATACAAAAAGTCCTTAACAACAACAGCGCGTATTTTGACGTGCTTTTTTGATTTCACGAACTATCACAATTGAATTTAATTGTGTTAGTTCGTGATGTGGGCGACGATATGTGGCCTTAGCAACAATAACCAAGGGGTGGGGTTTAGCGGAAAGGTACATTGTATGTGCTATCAACAATTTTTTTTAAAGAGAGCAGTGATTGAATTGAAGTGATAACTGAGTCTTTCTTTTCACCAGCAGCAAAAAATGGTATAATTTTTTAAAACATTGACTGTTAACCTATGAGTAGTACCTTTTACTTGTAGTGGCATACATTGCGATGAAACATTTGTAGCATTTGTATATAATTATGCTAATGTCCAGGTTAGCTCAACATTAAGCACTCTCCACACGGTCAAGTTATATATGAATTGACTATATGTAGCAAAGACAATCCAAACCAGTCACTCGTCGCAAATCCTGTTTCAGAGATATTGCCCAAAACATGCTGGAATGTCAAATTTAAAAAAAACAAAACTATTTTATTGCACTAAAGCCAATGTTTATATGTCTATACATCATGTCATGCTGTTATTTACCCCATTTTCAATGTTAAAAGAATAATTTTTAATGATTTGGTGATGGTTTCTGCCTGAGAAATGCCCGAAATTATAAACTTTGTAGGCCGATTTCTCAAATATTGTTCTTTAAACAGCTGTATGTTTAAACGCTTGTAACTTCTTAAGGAAATGTCGGATTTTAATTATTCTTTTTACCATTTTATAGCTCTCATTTTACTGTTTAACACCTGTCTCTTATACACATCTAGATGTGTATAAGAGACAGGTGTTATATAATTTGGAGGGGGGTCCTCCCCCTAAAAATGTCATTCCTTTGATGCTCGGATATGCACTTTCCTGCATTCTCAGCATTTCTTCAAATGTTTTATATTTTCTTATGTGATTATGGAAAAATGATGATGACAGGTGGTGGATTAGTTTGAGAAATTAATAATACGATTGAGGTGAGTTCATAGGGGCCCGGGGACCAGAAAGGCTCTCTAGTCGGGGTACAAGGGCTGCATTCCGAGAAGTATGTTAATGACTTTGCAAATAGGCATATGACTGTCTCTTATACACATCTAGATGTGTATAAGAGACAGGGCTTATATATACCGTATATATACTATATAT
>NW_022748342.1:1135228-1189952 GCF_011630105.1 Anneissia japonica | reverse complement strand
ATGAATTGACTGTATGTAGCAAAGACAAGCCAAACCAGTCACTCGTCGCAAATCCTGTTCCAGAGATATTGGCCAAAACATGCTGGAATGTCAAATTAAAAAAAAAAATTTTTTTTATTGCACTAAAACCAACGTTTATATGTCTATACATCATGTTATGCTGTTATTTACCCCATTTTCAATGTTAAAACAATAATTTTTAATGATTTGGTGATGGTTTCTGCCAGAGAAATGCCCGAAATCATAAATTTGTAGGCCGATTTCTCAAATATTGTTCTTTAAACAGCTGTATGTTTAAACGCTTGTAACATCTTAAGGAAATGTCGGATTTTAATTATTCTTTTTACCATTTTATAGCTCTCATTTTACTGTTTAACACTGTATTATTAACTAAAAATCAATTTTTGCGATGAGTGACTGGTTTGACTTGACTTTGCCACATATATATGCATGATGATGTCATATCACATCACATCCATATATGGGCATGAAGATGTCATATCATACCCATATATGGAAAAATCATGTGTCTTGTCTGTAACATTTGATATTGGGCTTTATGCATTTTTTTGTGCAAAATGTCAACTTCTGCGCAGAAAAACAATGGAGATTGGTGTGCAAACTCAAAACAGTTAATGTAGATTTTTAAGAGGAAGGACTAGTTAAAAACCCTAGTGGCATATCTAGACGTCTTGAAATGGGGGTGCTGATGAGGGGGCGCAAAGGAGAAGTTGGGGGGGGGGGCCCTCGAATATCAATTCAGAAAGATGGTATAATTTTTTAAAACATGGACTGTTAACCTATGAGTAGTACCTTATACTTGTAGTGGCATACATTGCGATGAAACATTTGTAGCATTTGTATATAATTATGCTAATGTCCAGGTTAGCTCAACATTAAGCACTCTCCACACGGTCAAGTTATATATGAATTTACTCTATGTAGCAAAGACAATCCAAACCAGTCACTCGTCGCAAATCCTGTTTCAGAGATTGCCCAAAACATGCTGGAATGTCAAATCAAAATCACCTTATTCAGAAAATAAGGTGATTTTAGGTGATTTTTAGCTACTTGACTGTGATTTTTAGAGGGGGTCTGGGGGAGACGAGTAATTTTTGAAGGGGCGTGCTTCCCCTGCACACCCCTCCCCCGATATGCTACTGAAAATCCCTTGTTGAAATATTGATGTCTAGTAGATTGTAATAATAGTATTATGTCAGTCTTTATGTAGTGCATCATTAAGTATGGATTCTGTATGGATTATTTAATGAAACACTTAAGGAGTAGTGCTGTTTTGAGTGTTCACCTTAGCAAAAGACGACTTCACTAAACAGGTCTACTGCCCTCTATACCCTTTTAGTAAATATTCACTGCAGACATGGTAAGATATTGTGTTAATATTCATTATATTTGATTATTTTTACTATAAATTAATGTTTATAAAATGTAACATACTTTTGAATATATAGTTATGTAATATACTTCAGTTGGAAAGAACATATTTTAGGTATAAACATTTTTATTCGATTAATGAAAGAGAGAATTTAATGCAGAGACTCATTTAAGTTCTCAAAAAGTATAAACTCAGATTGACAATTAATTTGTATGTCTACTGAACCAACCAATGGTGCTTTATTTTTGAATAACCGATATTAATCAATCAATACTCACATTTACTATACTATATTTTACAAATAAATGTTTCAGCCTAAATCTTAATTAGAATACATGTCTCCCTCTAAAGACCCCTCCAATTAATGATCACCTATTAAATACCACTTTTCTGTGGTCGTCCCAGATTAATAATTGTTCCAGTTAGAGACCATAGTTTCTACAAACCATGGAAGCCCTGTTCCAAAGGTGTTCGTTAATTGGAGGGCGACTTAGCTGTGTCTCTCAGTAACAATGGAAGTTTCCTTCTGAATAGACCAATATGAAACGAAATTTCCATTGTTATTTTTAAAAATCAAGTTGATCTTGTATTATTAATCCAGTTATTCTAGATTAACAGGTGTTGTCGTAAATATATCTTTGAAATAAATGTACGGGAAATGTATTACGATTTCTTTCTCTTTAATTTGTGTCATATCAAACGGTTTGTAGGCCTTCACTCACCGGAGGCTTAAAGACATTGGTTTGTTTTGGTTCTGAAAGGAATATCCGTGTCTTGTACAGAATTTGAACACAAGACCATTGGGTTGGAAGGCATGCAGATCACTACCCCTGTAGTTATTTTGTCTTAAGTGTTTACAGCGTCATGGACCAAATATATACAAAAGTCAGCATTATAGAGTAGCAAGCAAAATATTAAGCAATTATACACACTATAGGAATTAGAAATCAAAGGAGCCATTATTTCCTGACATTAATTGCCCGAAGTCTGCATTTTTGAAGAAAATAATGGCTTCTAAGGCTTCTATTTCATAGTGTACGAAATTACTTGGCTATAATTGCTTTATAAGTCAGTTGTAGCGTCCATCTCTATGGCCCCTTTAACTGCTGGTTGTAGAGCGGTTGCTTATAGGTATATTCATAAATCAAATTGCTGATTGCCGTGGCCGGTTGCTCCGTGATCACTGTCGGTGATAAAAAAAAAAGCAATGAAGAACCAACTCAAGATTAACCACGATGTTCAAAATCACATACAACCTTCTTGACATCAAGTTACCAGTTTAACCTACGAGACATGACATCCCAAGAAGTATAGTAAGATGAAAGCCAGTTGTATCTGTATATATTCAGACGGGTGGCGCCAGGATTTGCCCGACGGGTGGCCGAGGTCTCCGACGGGTGGGGGAGGGGGGGGGGCGGAGATACCCCGACGAAAGCAAACTGAGCGTGGTCGAGCTTTGATTAAAAGGTTTCGAAAGTGGTCCAGGGGCGAAGCCCTCGAAAATTTTGACATTTAAGGGTTTCAAAGGCTTATTTAATCGATTTTAGAGTCTACTAATATGTAGAAAATGCATATAATTTTTTTCTCCCGGTCCCCCCTCGCTGGCGCAACCCTGCATTCAGAGAGCTTAAGTTGCCGGGCAGGGGAGGGGAATGCATTTGTCAAAGCGAGACTAGCGAGACCAGTCTAGTACCTATAATGACGAAGCTTAACTTTGGGCATTTTCAGCTGTCTTGAACACATTTTTGAACGTCTTTAAAAAATTTAAAATGCGGCCAATTCTTTATTTTTCTTATTTGGCTGGTCCCTCGGGGGAGAGGTGAGGGGTGGTGTTGGTATTGGCCTGTCTAACCGAGGTTCAATTAACCGGGCTTCCAGTAGAGGTGTCCTTGACATGGTAATCTTGGTTCTCAATTCCATACGCCGTGGCAGCTGCACACTCACATGTGCGCTGTCGTAAATCCAGTAAATAGAGCGGTTCCATACAGGGAGGGGAACAGATGGAAGGTAGACCACACCTCAGTCCCACCAAGGGTGGCTGATAATTCAATTAATGTATGATTACGGCACCTCTAGATGATTGCCGGAAATGGCACTCTCACTTAAATTTGAATATAATTTTCTTTTTTCTCCATGTTGTTTTATAATTTTTGCAAAATTTAGGAAGTGGGGGCACTATTCGTCTATGCCATAGCGCATCATCTTTCGCACCAATTGTCACTTAAAAATGGCTTAATTGACGATTTAGGAAGGTGGTGGGGAACGCCGTACGACCTCAGTGGTCTTCATTTCGATGTGGTCTTTACTAGGAGGGGTCTTGGATTTCTGTATAATAAAATGTTTACTTATATTTCTCTCAGACATTTTAAAGAACATCACACTTAGACCATGGGAGACTTAGACAGAGGATACAACTTTTTGTTTAGATCGGAATAGACCAAACCCAGTATCGCTTCTATTTTAATCGTACGTGAAATTTACTATACGACACAAAATCACCATACGTAAGAAAATATAAATATCTTTTGTTTAAAAATCCATCAGTTTTATAAAACAGCTGAGTTTTCTTCCTCTCATTCACAAACTCCACAATAACTTGTTATGCTATGTAGTTTTAAAAAAATTGTTAATTTAAATCAGGGAACAGTGAATTGAGTAATTTCGTAAGTTCCTGATTTAAAGGGAAATCAAATTATTGTAATTGTTTTTGCATTTCAACACAAAAACTAATACCGGTATGTATTTAAAAAAAAAATTATATAATGTATACAGTATTTAACTTAAGATGGTATAAAAAAGAGCGGATTTTTTGTGCTTTGCTTTGTTATGTTAAGTTTCAAATATACGGTAAGTATACTGATGATGTATGTAGGCGTTTGTGCGATATTCATATACGTAATTTTGCTTTGAGTAAATTGTTAATGTTTTTGTTGAGCAAATAATAATAAGAAAAACAATCACCATACGTACAGTTGAATTACGGGAAAGCGGTTTTAAATTAACACTCGCCATCGGTTTACACCGATTTAGAAAGTCCGTCTCTTGGAATTGAAACATTGTCATAATATTTCATGCTTACATTTTACGAGTTTTTAACTTTAGGCCCTACTTAGGCTTTACTAACTTTACTTATGTTCGACAGTTGAATGGTTCAAATAGAATATAAAGGAATAAATGACTCAGAAATTGAAATAGTGAGAGCTGTCCCAGGCATAAGTTTTGCACTTTCTTTGATTATATTGGTCCACAGTATTTTAATGATTCAATATATATATATGATATAATTTAAAAGAGACTATGCTCCAGCTCATCTACTGTGAACAATTCTGTAAGTGCGTCCAGAGTAAACAATAATTATACCTTGTCTAAATAGAGTATATGAGGAAAATTATTCATAAACATAACGTCTTGCTTGAAATATATTTGATCTTATTATTTCTTCATGATTGAATGAAATAAAATACTAAAATTTAATTGAATTTATGAATATTTTAAACTCTAAAATAGGCCTAGCAGATTAAAAGGTTGTAGTTCATCCCACCCTGCTCCTTTTCGTCAATGCCGTCGTCATGGTTGTGCATTCAGCCACATAACAATAGAAAAAATGTATTAAATATAGAATGGGTTTCGATAGCTTTTCTTATTTTTAGGGCCCCGAAAATAACGGCAGTTTGAAACTTGCTTATCAAGATTAGAAAAAAAGCTTATATTTTAAAGGGTCCCAGTGGCGTAACGCTGGGGCCGAATGCCCTGTGGCTTTTTGAGACTGGGGGCCGTTTTTAGGTCCCAGTCACCAATTCCATTTATGGATTTTAGATGTGGTCGTTTTCAAATCATGTTTTTTAACTTCTTGTATTCTTTTTTTTTAACTTTTGCACTGTATGTATATGTTTTTGTTTTAGTCATCTGCCAAGCAATTTAATTTTCTGTATTTTTATATGGATAAGTAACATTTATTGAATCTTAAATTTTGAATGGTATGGTATCAGTGACGGATCCAGGAATAGACATGTACAGGTGGAGGGTCTATACCAGATAATTTATGATTATAGCACCTAGATGACCGAAAAAGGCACTCACAGCCTTAACATTTGAATATAATTTTCTTTTATCTCCATTTAAAAAAATACATTTCGACAAATTTAGGGGCCCTGTTTAATCTGTCACTGGATATAATATGGTATATGTCCTACAGTCGAGAGACACTTTATGATGTTATGTATCAACAAAGCTCTTTTGGGTCAGGTGCTGGATCGGAGACCCTATGCGTGGGACCCCTTTGGGCCCCTAGGTGTTAGGGCCCTGCGGCCCGCCTCACGAGAGCGCATAGGCGTTACGCCACTGGGTAGGCCAATTTCTTCAAGGTAAGAAAATACCCTGGACTATAATTTTTATTTCTGTTACTTTGTTTTATTTAATTTGTATAAATTCTCCGTTTGGGATGATTTTTTTAATAAATTGAATTGACATTAAATAGGCCTAGGCCTAATACTATAGGACTTTTTTTTACATGTGCGGAACCACTTGATAGTTGACTAATTCGCTTTTTGATTTTCTTCAGTTCTTGTTGTTCCTTCTGATATATTTTTTCTTGCACTCTCTTTTGTCCTTTTATGTTATGTGAGAAAAACCAATGAAATTACGTGAAATGAAAATGAAACGTGTAGCACCCACCGTAACTACCGTACTCAAATAAGCGCCGTTCTCGAATAAGCGCCGCTCTGGAATAATATGGGCCGCACCAAACTTGATTTTTTTAGCCAAGCGCCTTTTATTTATTTTTATTTATTTTTTTATGAAGGCATAATAATAGAAAAAAAATGTATTACATAATAATAATAATAATAATAATGTTACATAATTATATATATATATTCTTTCTATACTAAAATGTCAAAATTAATATTTTCAGTTTCATAAATTTTCGCATCTAAACTATTTTTGTTTGTAACTAGTATAGGCTTACAAATTTATACATGCTTAATAAATATATTATTGTAATTAATGATTATAATAAATAGTGATTTGAATATTCATACCTGATAGAGTGATCAGCGTTATCGATCGTTGTTATCTTGGATTAAGGTCCATATTTACCTTATAGTATACCACGTTGACCAGAGATACCACATATTATCACCCCTCTCCTTTACACAGTGATTAAAATTGTGTACCTGCACTTTATTGGAATTTGATAATGTATTTGGTCTTTATAAAGGATTGAATGTTTTAACAGAATTTCTTTCTTTTTTTTAAGAGTTTATGACAGTAATAATTCGAGACGACTTTTGAAAAGTTTGAACTAAGTCTTCAATCTTTTATTTTATTACTTTTGATTTTATAATAATTGTTTTAGCTGAACAGCACAAACAATATAACTATTAAATATTTAAGAATAGACCTATGAGAGAGAGAGAGAAAAAAATACAATAACAACATCAGCCACAGCCCTGGAGAGACCAAATAGCCAAAGTGCATCTAGAATTTATTTTAAATGATGTGACTCCCGGTACTACTGTGATAGTAGGGAGCTTTCGATTTGTGCGACGACGCGACGCTAGAACGTAATCACTCATGCGCCTGACCGTCCAACCTGGCGTCCTATGCCAAATTGCGTTATAGGAACTCTAAATTGCGTCCCAGAATCTACTCGACGAGGTGACCTTAACGTTGTCGCATGCGCAGATGACTTTTAGTGACGTCATTACGTTCTACGTCTTACCGTCGTCGTGCAATCGAATGCTCCCTATTAAAAGTAATAGACCTTTCCAGAGTGTCACCAAGGGGCGGGGCTTACCGGGAGGGTCCATTGTATGTGCTATCATCAACTACTGTTTTTATATAGAGCAGTGATTGAATAGAAGCGATACCGGAGTCGTTCACCAGCAGTGAAAGATGGTATAATTTTGTAAAACATTGACTGTTAACCTGTGAGTTGGTCTTCGCTCGTAGTGGTATACACTGCTATGAAATATTTATAGTATACAGAAGCCTTTTGTATTTGTAAATAATTATGCTAATGTCCAGTTAGCTCAACATTAGAAAAAAACAAGTTCCCGTAATCTCGAAAGCTCCGGTGAGGGCGGTATAATAATAGCAGTAGAGTATTTGTTGGCACTTTACAGTGTGTACATATTGCAGGGAGATGTAAAAATATTTTTACATTTCCCAGCATACTGTTTGATATGACACAAATTAAAGAAAAAAAAACATCGTAATACATTTCCCCTAAATTTATTTCAAAGAAATATTTATGGTAATAGGGCCTACCTGTTGATATAGAATAACTGAGTTAATAATACAAAATAACCTTGATTTTAAAAAATAACGATAGAAATTTCGTTTCATTGGTCAAAGGAAACTTTCATTTCCTCCGCCGAAGAAATGGTATAGAGGGCGGTAAACATCTTTAGTGGACTCGGTCTGTTCCCTGGGTGAACACAGCATTACACCTTAAGGCAGGCTCAGGTCGACACAGAACTGAAAGGAACTCAACTCAACTCAACTCGTCGACATGAGCGCTCCGCGCAACTGAAAGGAACTGACCGGAACTGACAGTCGCGCATATTTGTCGACAAAGTCAAGTTGAGTTGAGTTGAGTTGCCCATGTTCAACTTTTTGCGGAACTGAAAAAAGTGCGAAAAAATGCTGATTCTGATTCGGAACTCAAAGGAACTGAAAACGTTGATCCTGATATTAATCGTAATCAAGATGCATTAACTGAAAAAAATATATTATATTACAATGTTTTGTTAATGGCAGTTTACTTTATTCTTTGTTTAAAAAAATATAGGCCATAGGCCAGATTTTTATTCGAACACATTAACAAATAGGCCTAGGCTAGGCCTAAATAATAATAATAATAATAATAATAATAATAATAATAATAATAATAATAATAATAATAATAATAATAATAATAATAATATACTTACCATATTCTAGCTAGCCTAGGCTAGGCCTAAAGTGTAGAAAAAAGGCAGACATTTATCTAGGGCCTAGGTTTAGGTAGTCCCTCTGCAGTGTAGTGTTAAATTATGAATTCCATCAAAAGTATGCTGCTGCATTCGCGTAATATTAAATTAATACATTTTATAACATATTTGACAACATTGTCACGTATAAAATGCATTCGTGTATACTTGTTGTTTTTGTTTTTGTTTTTTCATATAGAAAAAGACCTTTCTTGTTTTAATTGTTCCACCAGATTTTGCATGAACCCATTTCAAATAGACCAATATGCGATACACTTTCCTAAATTAAAAAAAAGAGTAGATAAACTTCAAAAATAATTTCATTATTTTTAACCACACGTCAAATCTTACAAGCATTCAAACATTTATTTGCAGTTCATGAGATTTCGAAGAAAATGAAATCTTTAAAAACTCAATTCTGTCGACTACGAACAGGCACCATTTGTTTCAGTTGCTGGTCGACATTTTCAAAACAAAAAAATAAAGTAGATACACTTTTTAAAATAATTACATGTCTTAATAAAAACATTACAGACATTTTGCAGTTGATGGGATTTCGCGGGGAAATTTATTTAGCCAATAGTTCCTTTCAGTTGCCAGTCGACATGAGCCAAGTTCCTTTCAGTTCCGTTCAGTTCCTTTCAGTTGCTCAAAGTAGACATGAGTTCAGTTCCGTTCAGTACCTTTTAGTTGCGCGTAGCGCTCATGTCGACGAGTTGAGTTGAGTTCCTTTCAGTTCCGTGTCGACCTGAGCCTGCCTTTAAAGATGTACCGTATTTTCCCATGCAAAATACCAAAAAAAAAAAAAAAAAAAAATCATTTTTAGAATTAACTCTCCCAAGTACCATAAAAATTATCAAATTCAACATAAAAATTAGTGTATTTAAAAAATGTTTACCTAATATTTTTCCGCGAAAAATGATTAAAAAAAAGCACTTTCAGTCACTGGAATTGTTTCATAAAATTCAAGAGTAATGAAAAACCAACTCAGGTGCGAAAAAACCCCAGTGCAAAATTAATTGTTGCGTCCTTTGATGTGATAGGGCAATTCTCCGAAGTTCTCAGAATTTCAAAATAAAAGGGTCATTAAAGATTTTCACGCGTGGGGTGAAGATTACCTCAGCCTCACCATGGTTGGGGCTGGGGTAAGAAAATTTATGATTATGGCACCTATATATTGGCCAGAAATGGCACTCTTAGACTTAAACTTTAATTCAATTTTTGAAAAAAATAGGGAGGATGGCTGACTGGGACCCCTTGGAGCTGCCACTGTAATACTCATCATAATTTTTTGTCCCAGTAATTATAATCATGCCCACATTATTATTTCTCTCACATAGTCTCTTTGCATTTACAGTACTTTTAAAATCAACCAAGAGGTTTTTTCCTTTTCTCCTCTTTTTGAATTTCACTTCTGTGCAAGTATTGCGACTACATTGTGAGTGGAAATACTACCGTCTAACTTACGATCAACAGGACTAAGGGATAAGAAGCACACAAGACATTAGTTAGTATTTTTGTTTGACAAACATAAAGGTGATTTACTTAATTTATCATTATCATGATGCCATGGCGAGATTGCGTCAATCGGAGTTCATAAACAAGTCAAATAGACAGACCTATCCGTGTCCGGTCCAATCTGCATAATTATTGTTAATAACGGCTATAACATTCTATTGACTATCTATATATTTTTTTGAAATTAAGAAAATCAGGAATCTATGTATGTAGATAATATTGAACACTAATATACGGGTCTCAATAATATACAAAACGAATAAATCGTTTATAGTCGAAATTGTGCCCTTTGAGTTTGTAAAAATGGCCTAATTGGTTTATAACACGCTTTCAATTTTAACAACGTACAGACAGTATGCTATGCAGGAGGGGTTAGGCAAATTTGTACACTTTTACATATACATAAAAAGGTTGATTTAAAATAACATGCTATATTTGAAATAATGGTAAAATTATAATGTAACCATAGATATAATATCCATTTTTAATTTTCTACACTTGTGGAAATGTTCCCCAGTACTGTACCCAGAGAAGAAATCTTTCCGTTGACAGGTGAAGTCTAATGCTGACAACTAATGTAATGTAGACACATACAATATGCACTATATATGTCGAAAATTATTATTAACTCAAGAGCAGGCCTGGAAAAAAAATGTGTACAACAACCTATAGCTTCCTTGGCAGAATCCAACTTGCAGAAAACATCGGACCAGTGGTGTGCTGTACATTGGCATCAAGCAGCTGAGTTTGTTGTATTCGAAACCAAATCAACACACTAAATCAATCATTAGGACAAAAATTTCAGTACAAATATGTTTATTTCTATTAGACTAGCACATTAACAATCATGTTGAAATACATGAACAGAATAAAACTTGTGTTAAGTGCGCATAAAGTTTTACATTAAATATATCTAATAATATGTAATAATGCTGTACATTGCTAGTTTACTTTAAAATGTTGGGATACATGGATGTACATTGAAAGACAAAGAACATGAATTCATAAACCATGGAGCCATACACCTTAATTACATAAATAAGACTGAGGTTTAATATTAGAAGAAAAATATATTTTACCATTACACTATTCATAAAAAAAAATACATTATCTGTAAAGCACACATAAAATGGTTGCAGATACTATAATATTTAATACTGTACATTGCTAGTTTACTTTAAAATGCTGGGATGCACGAAAATATATTGAAAGACAAAAGAACATGAATCCATAAAGCTTAATTACATATCAAGGTTGAGGAAAAAAAATCATTATCACACTATACATTAAAAATACATTATCTGTAAAGCACACACACAGATATTTTTGCATTTACTAGATTTAATAATACTGTACACTGCCAGTTTACTTTCAAATGTTGGGATGCACGAAAGTACATAATTTATGATGACAAAATAACACGGATCCATAAAGCTTAATTACGTAAACAGGGTTGAGGTTTTAGAAAATCAAAATATGTATTCAGTAATATAATGCAGGGCCAAACTTTTATAACATATCTACAAAAAATAGAGTAAAATTTCACAGTATAACTTTGGCAACAACCAGCTTTATAATGCACACTACATACAACATTGTGGGAGGATATAGAGAAAAAAAAATCTTAAGCCATATTTACATTTTTTGAGTTGTAACTTGTACAGTTTTTGGATATATATCGCAAAATACAACAAAAAGAAAATATACCACGCCTATAAGATTTCATAGATTACTTGTTTTGAATGCAGCATTAACACTAATTAATGGGTCAAGAGGACGGACTTAAAAAATTGTGGAAAATATTGCTTCTAGACTTAGCGTTATTGACTTATAATTGATGCTAAGTCGGCTGGTAATTGTCTTGAGCATTAAACTGATGCTGCTGTTGTAACTGATGCTGTACCTGATGCTGCTGAGCCTGTTGCCGGTGCTGAACCTGTTGCTGAGGAAACCGCGGCTGAGCAACAGCCTGGCTTAAGATGGTCAGAAATTGTTTTTGAAACTCATTGGTAGCACTTCTATCCAGCGCTCTTTCCTTCATTTGCTTTTCCATTAGTTCAACTACCTTGCTCATTTTTTCATTAACATCACTTTGCATTTTCTGTAGTTGAGCTTCTTGTCGATCATTTATTGTTTTCCATCTCCTAAAATTGTACTCCTGCATTTCTTTCAGGCTCTTTGTAACAGCTTCCACTGTCCTATCTTTTTTTGTTTTTCCTTCTGGAGTTTCATCAACACTTCCTATAGCAAAATTTAAACAGTGGTTAGAATTGTCGAATGAATGTCGCAGTGTGACATGATTCAACGGGCGCAGTTTTTTTTTTTTTATGTTGACGAAAGTAATGAAGTCGTTTTAGCTGTTTTAACAGTAAATATTTGTGTTGTGGAATAAAAAAAAAATTATTAGGCCTAGGTTCAGCCTAGGCTGGCCCTCTTTCAATAAGTGAACATCATTCCATTCAAGGTCTAGGCTTTGATTATGTATTGTTGTTTGTTGTCATTTAACTACACTTAGAAGTGGCAATACCTCACATTGCTTTACTGGCTCTATATGGACAAAATTACCAGTAAAAATGTTTCAATTGACAATAGCAGTCCATATTATAGTAAAGTGAAATATGAAATCAATATGGCATATAAGGGGCAGTATATGGACAAATTTACCAGCAAAAATGTTTCAATTGACAATAGCTGTCCATATTTTGGTGAAACTAAATATGAAATCAATATGGCATATAAGGATGTAGCTATGGTGGGCAAAGCCTTTAAATTTTCCACCCAGTGCAGAGTTATTTTTATATATTCAAATATGCATAGAAACACTGTATATTATACGATTAATTCAGATGGTTTCCCTTATTCAATACACTAGTTTGACGTTCATTAACTTACCAGGCCTACAACCCTTAATTGGAAGGAGTTTCTTGTGATGTTGTTAGGCTTGGTGACGCTTCTCCAGTTGATGAGATTGATGGTGTAGAGGAAATAGCTGATTGTTAAAAAAAGTTAGTAAATATTAATCAATGTATATTTGTCCTTGTTGAGTTGGTCAAGTTGCATTTACATCTAGTCTTTACTCGATTAATGCACATTTATAGATCAAACAGGCAACAAACGAAAACAGTCAAATTTTTATGAGGCACTATGTCTTTTACACGTTTTTGTAGTAACTTCCAAGAATTAAACTTACTGTTAGGTTGACGGCGTCTTAATGGCTGTACCGATGGCTTTGAGATTGGCATGAGGGCATGAGTGTCATCCACAGGTGAGGAAGAACTGGAGCTTGACAATCTGCTTGAAGGTCTCGGAGAAGGAGTGTCGTCATATTCATCTTCCCATCCTAGAAAAGTGATTAAATTTTTTTTAACTGTGCATCTTTTCTCCCTAACTCACCGTCTGCAAGAAAATGGTTCTTTCAATAAAGAATAACAATTTATTTCATTCCCCTCGACCATGATTTTTGGCAGAAAAAAGCTGAAAAAAGATTAAAGTAAATAAGATTATATATTTTTTTAAGTTTTCTTTTTTCTGAAATTTAAGTTCACAAGTCTCTATGAACCTATAAATAATAGTAGTAAAAACCTACCCAAAATTTTCCCTCTTTATTTAGGTGGCACTGAAAATAGGTCTGGCAAGTCATCTTCATCATCATCTGACACGTCAGGCACTGAAACAGAGAAATCAAATATTTATTTGTGTTGTAAACACCATCAGGCAATGAATTTTACACAACCTTAACAGGGCCTGTTTAAGGGTAATAATTCTGAAAAGAAAAAAAACCCATTAGATATGCCTTCAAACTTTCACTTTTGCTGTTTAAAGAAAGCTTAATGTGCATCATTTTGATGAACAATTTGGGATCAATGGTTCACATTCAAAGTATTTATTTGGCATGGGAAAATCATCATGAAATAGGTGTGCAGGCTGTGTTCATGGTATACCGAGTTTTTTGTGCAAAATTTGCATGGAAATCGGCCCATATTTTCTGAATATGCAGACGGATTAAAAGGCCTAAATTTTCAAATGGGGAACATAGGCCATCCTTCTCATTCGAGAGCATGGTTAAATTCTTATCCAAGTCTTACCGTTGGTTATATCCAAGCATAGTTCGCAAGTCACAGCTGACCCAAATCCCTCTTCATTCTCGCTGCTCGCTTGTCCAACACATGGCGAGATGATGTGTGTTGGTTTTAGACAAACCCTACACTTGTAGCTGCCACACTCCTTGCCACATACAACACAAATTGGTACACCTGCAAACAAGAAATAAGGAATTACTTAAATATGATGACTCAAGAGGAACTTTTTAGATCCTAGGCCTAGATCAGTAGGCCTAGGCTATTTCTTTCCGTAACAAAAAATACTTAATCTGCCATATAAAAAAGTGCACATACACGCAACTGCTAGACCTACTGTATACATACACGGGTCTACATACTATACACACATGGATGATGAGCTTCTTTATACGAAACTTACGGGAAAAATCAGAAGTTTTAAATTTGTGCCAACTGATTTCCAGCCTAGGCCCTAGGCCTTTTAATTACACTGGCAACTGTGTACCAACTGTAAGAACTACTGTATATACCTAACCTGCATTGCATGTCGCATGGTCTGCCTAAAGTTCATATCCAAGTAACAAATGTGAAGCCTTGGTCTAGGTCTACGACGTACCTTTCAACTGACTCTTGGTTGTTTTTGTTGGTCGCGGTGGTTGGGAACTTTGGCCCAGCAGCCCAGGCGGCGGGTTTACAGATGGTTTACCACCTAGAATTTCATTATGGTAGTGTGGGCACGAAGCCTTCGGATCGTCCCGTTTTACATTTTCAGAGACTTTGCCCGTCCCGCGAATGAAGATGTCTCGTACTGTTTTGTGCTCGGTCCTTAGATTTTTTAGTTTGGAAACTATAATTGCTGCCGTGATTTGGGTGTACCCGAGGTCTCTCATCCTCACGGCCATCTTTTCGTGTATTATGGCCTTTTGCCGGCATAGGATAGGGCCTAGGCCCTAGCTTGTCTTCAAGTTTTTCAGAAATCTCTGGCTCTCTCCATATGTCTATCAAATCACACTCCTCTTTGTATGTCCAGCAATGCCTAATTCTTTGACAATCGGCAGCCATAATAATAAATTCTCAAACCAGAATAATAAGTAAAGTAAATCAAGTAAGTAAATCAACACAACATTCTCGCTACGCAAAGAACAATCCAGTGAAAAAAGCTTCGCGCGCTCTCATCTCAAGCTTAACTTGTGAAGATAAAAGGTCATGCGGCTTTAACCTGATTGGTTTACTTTGACCCCGGAAATCTCATGTCCTTGTAATCCGAGCCGACTTTAAAGCAAGTTAATTTACCGGTACCGTTATTCTAGTAAAGTTAAGAATTAACTTAAGTGACTTAATTCCTTTAACTAGCTATAATTGAGTGGTTCACGTCGAACTTTTAACTAGTTAAGTGGATGTATATCTAGATAAAAGTTCGACGTGAACCAGGCTATCATGTTTCAAGACGGGTATATCTAGATAAAGTTCGACTTGAACCAGGCTATCGCTGCACCCCTAAAATCGATGGAGTGGTTACTGAGATGATTACGGTACGAAATGTACAAACAATTGCGTTTTTTACTCAGCATTGGTCCGGAAATGCACCACACTTGGGACAGAGCAAGGGAAGAAAATTCATGATACTCATTCGTAATTTTTCTGCTCTTTCCCACTCGGTTTGAAAAGTGGGGTTTTAACTATAAAAGATCGATGAAAAGTGGGGGGGGGGGGACAACTGATAATGTGGGGACGAGTTCCCTCTGTCCCCCACCGATCGACGCCCATGATGGCATCTCTAATGATGGCCAGAAATGGCACTCTCACACTTAATATTGAATATAATTTTCTTTTTCCTCCATTTTGTTTTATAATTTTTGCAAAATTTAGGGAATGGGGGAATGCTCGAAAAAGCGCCGCTCCCGAATAAGCTCTGCAACAAACGGGATTTTTCGCTAATCACTGCTCTCGAATAAGCGCCGCGGCGCCTAATCGAGAATATCGTATTACCCTGTAGTTTATGAAACACTTTGAGAAACAAGGTTTTAAATACATTGTATATGCCTACATTGTTAAAATGAATAAATAACAGTACAATGAAGACACAAGTTCTTTATAAACTTTATTTATGATACGTGAAATAGTAACATGGGAACGGGTATGGTTAGCCATCGGGGCCATAATGAGAACGCGTTAATTTTGTTTTAACGGCGTTAAAACTTATTTTAACGGCGTTAAATCTTATTTTAACGCCGTTAAAATCTTATTTTAACGCGTTAAAACTTATTTTAACGGCGTTAAAATAAGATTTTAACGCCGTTTTTTACTCTATTTTAACGGCGCTTTTTTGCTCTGTTTTAACGGCGTTAAAACTTATTTTAACGCCGTTAAAACTCAATTTTAACGGCGCTTTTTTACTCCATTTTAACGGCGCTTTTTTAAAACTTTATAATAGCGCTTTTTTAAATTATCGATTTAACGCAATTTAACGAAAGTTAACGCAATTTTGATATCGACTTCATTCTAAATTTTATAAAAATGCATAAACTCACTCATCCCTCAAGTTTAATTCTGCCGTATTCTCTTCCGGAACTCCTTCCAACAGATGATTTATGGTTACAGTTAGTCGCTGTTGCAGCGCTTGCAAATTTTCTGCATTCATTTTTTATCCTTGGGGTGGGTGTGAGGAATAAAAAATGGGGCAATGTATGACTTTCAATCGTTCCCGCGCGCGTGTTGAGTTGCGTTAACTTTCGTTAAATCGCGTTAATTCGATTTAAAAAAAACGCCGTTAAAACAGATTAAAAAACGCCGTTAAAATTATATTAACGGCGTTATTATAAAGTTTAAAAAAAGTGCCGTTAAAATGATTTAAAAAAGCGCCGTTAAAATTGAGTTTTAACGGCGTTAAAATAAGTTTTAACGCCGTTAAAATAGAGCAAAAAAGCGCCGTTAAAATAGAGTAAAAAACGCCTTTTTTAAACTTATTTTAACGGCGTTAAAATAAGTTTTAGCGCGTTAAAATAAGATTTAACGCCGTTAAAATAAGTTTTAACGCCGTTAAAACAAAATTAACGCGTTCTCATTATGGCCCCGATGGCTAACCATAAACAGGCATGAAAAGCGACATGTCAATATTTTTTTTATTAGCGCCGTTCTTGAATAAGCGCCGCTCTCTCGAGTAGGCCTAAGCGCCTGACTGAAGCCTCCAAAAATCGTAAAAGCGCCGCGGCGCTTATTCGAGCATTTACGCTATGCTATTATAGCGCAACGTCTTTCGGTTGTCACTTTTCCAAGAAAAAAAAAAAATCTTTCCCTCCAAGAAAAAAAAAAAATCTCCCCCCCCCCCCCTACCAGGGCCATCGGACAGAGCTCGTTGGGGAGTAAAAAAAATATATATAAAAATAGGCCCACGCCAAGCCAACACATGTCTCTCACACTCATGGCCATCCAGAGGTTCCTATTCTTAAAGGGGGAACACCTTCTCAAATCCTAACCCCTGCTCGGGCCTACGAGCCCCCCCACCCCCAGAAAATATATCCTAGATCCGCCACTGCCTACAATATGTTCAGAAACGTAAAATTTATTTAAAAAGCTCTCTAAATTGTCAGTTTTCCCTGGTCTCCTTCCGAAAGGTTCTGAGAAACACACGTCCACGCTCACTTACACTCTCTTCGAGGAAATCGGTCGCTCTGTCGGGCAAATCCTGGCGATACCACGGGCTAAAAAAAAAACAAAAAAAAAAAAAAACTTAAGATGGTATAAAAAAGAGAGGGTTTTGTGTTGTGCTTTGCTTTGTTATGTTAAGTTTCAAATGGTATATACTGATGTACGTAGGCGTTTGTGCGATATTCATATACGTAATTTTGCTTTAAGTAAATTGTTAATGTTTTTGTTGAGCAAATAATAATAATAAAAAATAAACAATCACCAAACATGCGTACAGTTGAATTACGTCAAAGTGGTTTTAAATTAACACTCGCCATCGGTTTACACCGATTGAGAAAGTTCGTCTCTTGGAATTGAAACATTGTCATAATATTTCACGCTTACATTTTACGAGTTTTTACTTTACTAGGCATACTTCAGACCCAAAATGTTCGACAGTTGAATGATTCAAATAGAATATAAAGAAATAAGAAATAAGAAAAAAAACCCAAAAAAACAAACCAATAATTTGTCTAATAATGGGGAAAAATATTCGTAAGTTCCAACCGCCTGGGTTGACATATATTTGATCTCACTATTCCTTAATGATTTAAAGAAATAAAATATTAAATTTGAATTGAATTTATGAAGAATGTTTTTAACTCCAAAATAGGCCTAACAGATTAAAATGTTGTTTATCCCATCCTTTTCGTTTTCGTCAATCCCGTCGTCATGACTGTGCACTTAGCTACATCCGGTTTTTTTTTTTTGTTATAAAGTCATAAAAATAGAAAAAAAATGTATTAAATAAAGAAGGGGTTTCAATAGCTTTTCTATTTTTAGAGGCATAGATGACTTAAATAATGGCAGATTGAAGCCTGCTTATCAAGGTTAGAAAAAAAAAGGGCTCATAGGCCTACATTTTTAAAGGTAGAACAATTTCTTACGGTAAGAAAATGCCCTTGCCTTCTATAATGTTATCCCTGTTTAGTTGTTTAATTAATTTGTTTGTATAAATTCTCCATTTGGGAGTGATTTTTGAATAAATTGAATTGGCATTGAATTGATCTAATACTGGACGTTTTTACATGTCAACTACTTGATAGTTGACTAAGTTCGCTTTTCGGTTTTCCTCAGCTCTTGTTGTTGTTGTTTTTTTTTTTTTAAATTGCACTTTCTATTGTCTTTGTATAGAGTATCGTGTGAGAAATATAAATGAAATGACGTGAAATGAAAACTGCAGCACCTGAGCATGACAAAAGTCGAAAAAGGAATTCTTGTTTTTCTTTTTCTTGTATTTTTTTTTAAAGAGTGTACTATATTGACTGTATTAAACGGCCACCCACCGTGTGGGTTTTTTTTTCTTTTAAAATTGATATGTGCAATATATGAGCCTTACTATACTAGGCCTTATACCTGTTATTATTAAATGGCAGTAACTTGTGAATTGAAATGAATACAACAAAAAATATTAATTATTGACATACTGTATTGAGAACTATTTTAAACGTGTTCAAGTATTGTTCTTGGGATGGAGAATCTTTTTAAATCTCCGTGCATTGTTCTTTAGAATATGGAAAATCTATTTCAAACATGTTCATGCACTGTTTCTTTTGAACATAAATCGAGGTTACGGTGGACTATTATTTATATTCCTTTGTCGTTCACAAAAAAATGCTTGTATTCCGTTCATCAAAAGAAAATGAAACAAAAAATACAGTGCGCCATCAAAAGAGACCCGCGATTATGTATTTCCCAAATATGGATTGATGACGCATGTTCCAAGTAAAGCAATGACGTAAATTGGTTGCCAGCGCTACAAGCAAAAATTATCCTGAATATGTATTAAAGAAATCGAATGGCAACATTTCTAAATATACCAAAGTGATATTGAATTCGAAAAGCTGCAAAATTGGTTGATTTTGAGATATGGTATCTTAAAATTAAGCAATGTAAACATACTACTATAAATTCGGGAAACCACCTCCTCAAAATAGGACATTTTGATAGCTCTTAAATTTGCATATATTATAGGGCAGACCACAAAAACTAGATCTTCAACAAATCTAAGAAAATGCACTGATAGTTTAATATACTGATATAAATATAAAATGCATATTTTTTATATTTGTCTTATTTACACTTAGAACACCTATCTTTATTGGAATTATAAGGGACAGTGAAACGAGCAACTCTACCCAGTAAACCTTTACGCGGATGAACACTATAGTGTTTGTGGCGTTATTAGGCATTTTCATCAGTGTGGGCATTCCGAAAGGTCTGAGTTGTTTTTGACTAAAAATAGCACAAACTGTCTACGACAACATTCAACGTAGTTTGTCTACAACTTTGCTTGGTGAGTAAAAATAGATACTTGGAGTAGTGTTCTACGTTTGTATTATAAGCAATGTGTCATTTTGTTTGGAAGGAAACACGTTTTCTTGTTGAATTATTAGTGCAATGAACGTAGCTCCAAAATATAGGCCTAGGGCCTAGAATAGGCCTTGGCTAGCATACAGAGCACTTTTCGTGTCGTTGTTGTTGTGTAAGTAGACGAGAACTATTGTAAGTACTGAGAAACATGTTGGGTAGCTAGGCCTAGATTTAGTATACGGCAGCAGTATATTTAAGGATATAAATCCATATAAAGGCTGGCTATGATTTTTAGGGCCAGTTTTTTTATTTACTTAAATTAAGACAAACAAATTGAATTATTATTAAGCCTAGGTCTAGGCCTAGTATGTAATTTATATTCTCAAGATGAGGATGACTATTTATTGGTAATTTTAATAATAATATTGCATACATGCCCAGCCAAGACCTAGGCCTATTATACTTGTGTTGTTAAAAATTTGTATTTAATGCTACTGGGGACTATTTATTCTGCACTGATTTTGATTGTTGTACGTCTGCATCATACATAGGGCATGTTCAGACAGACTTCTTTCCAATATAAATTTCAACAAAGAAATACAAAAACATGCACATAATTACTTCTGAAAAGCCCATTCACATTTATGCTTGCTAACCCACAAAAATACATTTATTTACTTTCGGTAACCAGAGTTTTCCCAATTATGAAGACCAAGTGTCATGAAACATTTGCATAATAATTATGCATATAATATGGGCCATGAAATAAATGATATGACTCTTAATTTACCCTCAAAATTTAAAAAAAAAAAAGAAAAGAAAAGAAAAAATATTTAAATTTAATCTGTTAAAACTTTAATTGCTAATAAATGTTATATTGAAATGAATTTTGAACGTAAAAGATGATCCTGATTCTTGCCCTAAAGAAAAAGTTTAATTTTTAGTCGGTGCACTTTCCTCAATGAGAAATAATAAAGAAAAGGCTATTTACAGTACTAGCAGACCAAGTGTCATGAAACATTTGCATAATAATTATGCATATAATATGGGCCATGAAATAAATGATATGACTCTTAATTTACCCTCAAAATTAAAAAAAAAAAAAGAAAAGAAAAGAAAAAATATTTAAATTTAATCTGTTAAAACTTTAATTGCTAATAAATGTTATATTGAAATGAATTTTGAACGTAAAAGATGATCCTGATTCTTGCCCTAAAGAAGAAGTTTAATTTTTAGTCGGTGCACTTTCCTCAATGAGAAATAATAAAGAAAAGGCTATTTACAGTACTAGCTAGTGTGAATGGCCCTTTGGCTACTTTCGTGACCTCGTAATCGATTACTGAAGTGCATACCCCTAACCACTTTCTCATCCCATGACTCGTTTTAATGCCATTGGTCAGTGCTTATGAGTCTTATCCATTGCTAAGACAATCATACTCACGCATGGGGAATTACGAAGTACCTACAACATTATTGTGTATTGTATTTTACAAGTACCGTAGCATCGTAAAACATTTTGAATCTGTTTAGTCTTAGTTGTTGGATTTTGTACTGTTAATACTATGAGGCTATCCAGATAGCAGCTACCTATCTGTCAAATGTCATTCCCAACCTCTAACATTATCACCTGTCTACCATCGCAGGGAATGTACCAAGCGTCACTTGACAATGACGATACCTGGAAAGAATACTGTCTAGATGTAAAGTCTTTGAAAGTGATGCCAATCTCATTGACCGCAATATAACATATCTCAAGGAACGCTGTTTTAGCATATTCGTTTAATGTTTAACACGGTTGAAAATGATTTACCATTGTGCAAGTCTCAACTGTAAGAGTTGAAATGCTTATAATTATTTTTCTTTAGATTATAATTTTACAATATTTTACTTACAGTACAAAGAATTCTGTCAATGGATGAGTGGTAAAAAATCTTTATTGTAATAAAACCTGAAGAAAACTCATATTCATTTAAAATCTAGTTCAGACTGACTGTTGCTCAAAATATTGCCACCACCCCCCCTCCCCAGGAAGTGCCTAGTTCATGTTGAATTGTGAAATGGATGTAACTTCTATTTTTTGCTATTACTGTACCTTTTCACTGATTTACAGAATTCCAAAATTACACTGTACATACAGATCCATTCATACAGGTACCATTTATGCATATGTTAGTTGGAAAAGAAAATATCTTCTTGTTTGAATGTTTTATACATATTTGGCAAATTAGCACACCCGCCGACACAAAAAAAAATCGAAATTTCAGAAAATAATAATAGTTTTTCTTTATTTTTATTACGCCTGCTGCTATCTTGAAATCTCCAAAAATAAGATATTTTTTTTCCCTAATTATATAAATTTATTTAGCATTTAACCATCCCATTACTACACTGTTCCCTTTTACCAATAAAATTTTATTTTTATTTTCTTCTTCATCTTGGTGTTTTTGGCAAAACTATTTGCTAAATAAAAAAAAGTATTTTAATTTTTTTTCGCGTCCTGCTTTGACAGTGACAACCTTTAAAAAAATTAGTTTGCGAAACAAGGTATAAAAAAAGTTCTGCCTTATTGAAAAGCTAATAGCTTGGTTAAAATGTCTAAGCAATCAAAACATTGAATTTTATTGTTCAGTTTTTAATAATTGTTATTGTCTTTATTTAAATATTTTGAACTTTGGATTGTTATTCCCACACTGCAGTACACTAATCTGTAGACAGTTATATAACATAAAAAATCTAAACTTAATTTTGTTCTTTGCTGACTAAATTTAATGGATGAATGGTAAAAATGTAAAAAAATTGAAAAAATTTCCTTCCAAATTTTAAAGTTACAAGTTTACATACATATTTTTTTGCTAATATAGGGGATACATAATTTGTTAGAATCCCTATAATAATAGTATGATCATTAATACTACCATACGCTGTAGCAATCATATGTTTTGATAGTCTACATTAGACCTAAAGGAAATACATTGCGCCAAATTAAGAATACATATCTCATGTAAAATTGTTTTGAAAAAGAGTTAGGATGGAACTTCAATTTTATTTTCTTTTTATCACAGAGATAGACACAACAAAATCAGCCATCTAGACCAGTTATACTTTTAGACTACCATTGATAATCTTGACAATGATTCATTTTCTGTGGGGGGTTTTTCTTGGTGGTTTAGAGAGAAGGAAGTGTTCCAATAAAGGATGTAGGATGGGAAAACAAGTGTGTTTTACTTGCCTTTATTTTGCATATTAAAATGTTTTTGAATAAACTAAATTACCAACCTGTTATCAAGTCTATCATACTGTACATTGGTCTAAATACTATTCACTGAATCAATGCCGTTAGCAACCTTGTTTGTCCTCATTTACAGTTTGTGATTTTTCATAGTAGAGTATCGTGATGAATATGGTTGATAGGAAAATAGTACCGGTAGTCACGCTGTGAAACTGTTGATCAGTGTGTGAACTTATGAATGACCTATGTACTAGAAACGCATGCTTGCTTTTTTTTTTTTTTTGCTTTTTTTTTTTGCTGCTATTCTAAAAATAATTAAAGTGTTATTTAGTTGAATACGTAATATATTGTACTGTGTTAATGCTCTTTGGAACTGGGTAGTTTTTTTTTTAGGTGTGGACACCACAGCAGTTGCAGGAGTTGTGGGAACGATTGATTGGGTGGGTTAATTCCAGGATTTGAGCATAACAAACAATTTACTTTATTTGGATTATGGTTGTCAGTTTTTATAGGCCCAGTGAGGCATAAATCTTTCGATAAATTATCTTTCTATGGATTGTTGGTCAAGGACATTGGTAAAGTCTATGGGAAGAATCAGTGCACTGAAACCTCAACCGCATGCCATTCCATTACTTGTACTGTAGGACTGCTGGTTGCAAAGTGTTTAACCATTGGATAACCTCTGATTATGGCTATATCCTGATTGACCATGAATAGAAAATTATCCCAAGGTTGTTGAAATTCTATAAATATAATAAATTAAAAGAAAAAAGGGTATCCTTTTAGGATAACGTAATATAAGAATCACTGATTTGTAAAATTACAATTTAAAAAACAATTTGATTTGAACTATGAATTAAAATGATTTTTTTTCTTCACAAAAAATGGGAACAACATACACACTTACATAGGCCTGAGCCATGCCTACTATATTTATAATTAGGCCTATACAGTACTACTATGATACTTACTGTTTATTATAAGGATGAATGTCTGCATAAAATAAGTTAATTTATTTTAAGTGATATTTATAGTGATATTTATATTCATTTAGCTTTCGTATGACTGGATTTGAATACCATATTATTTTCCTAATGGTTCAGTATTCCTAATGCATGTTGCCAGTTTTCATTGGACCATGGCGCAGCTGTACCGGATTAATTAACTACTTTTAACAGTTATTAAATACTATGGTCTGCATATACTGTAGTTTCAGGGAAAAAGAAATATTCCTATACATTCATTAATTCAGCTTTATTTCAATGATAAATTATAGAGTATTTTATAAAATTCATAAAAGTTGACCAGCATGTTCTATAATCACTCTATAACTGGTATTTATGTAATAAGCCTGTCCTTCCAAATTGGTCCTTGGCTTATATCTTGGCCATCATCGTTATATTTCCTACTGTTGTTAAAAAAATCATGACAAAGAAAATATTGTCTTTAAAAACGCCTTTTGTTGCTTCTTTAAATGTGTAACCTTATTGTTAGCCATTGCTTACAATTGATATGTAAATATTACATTAACCAGTGTCAGTTAAGTCCTTCAGCAGAGTGTGTTCATGCTGTTCAGATCATCTTTGAGGAATGATTATTGGTAGTATACTATGGATGAGTACAGTATGTTGTTTTAAAGTGATTTACCTACAAGTCAGTGAGACAGAAACCCATGTTTACTGTACCACAATGTAAAGTAGTGCTGGCATATAGTATTTTGTTGATGGCTAATTATTTTTGTATAACATTTTTAAAGTAAATTTGCAGTATCGATATTTAGTCACCTTTTAAGTGATTTAAAAAAAATGTTTTCAGTTACGTAAGTATATGTTTGATATTGTACGTAAGCGATTCATATTGCTTATGTTATTGTAATTATTTTAATGCCTCTCTATTTCCTTATTTTAAATAAGTGTTTTCTTGGAATTTCAAACCAATGCACTTTTGATAACGCAGCAAGAGATACAATAGTGGTTGCTTACACATCAGAATGTGTTTAATATGGTACTGAATATTGTAATGTGTGACACATAAAAGGATTAATTTTAATTATGTTAACTTAAATTCTACTTTGTCAGATTTTTACCCAAGTTGTGTGGTGGTAATTTTAACCTAGTGAATGTTGTCCAGGAAAAATAACCATGCTGTTTTTCTAGTGCAGAAAAGTCCAATGTGAACAAAGTGACTTGGTTAAATCTTAGCACATGCTAAAAATTCATAGCTGAACTTTAAACAGAATGTTTCCATGATTGGACTGACCACCATGCACGTAATTTGAAAACCTATTTCATGTTTATATTTAAGTGTGAACGTGGGATGATTTGACCAACGTAAACTTATTCTATTTTGGCTGTAAGCACTCGGCCATCCAAAAAGCACATATCTATAGACTTAACATTTATATTCTATCTTAATGCATTTTTTAGCATCCTCAATTAAAAATATTGCAAACAGTTTTACTGTATGAAGACTGTAATCTACAGTATAGTATGTTATTTTAACTTCTTCATCAGTAGTGTTCTGGTGTGGTCCTTTCCTCTTTAGCTTCGATCTGTTTTCTGCATTTTCACTTTTTTTTTAGTCTGTTTGTCCTACTGTACAGTACAGACGTTAATTACTGCCTCCGTACCACGCGTAATCTTCGTAGTACACTCGTAAGATACGCGTAACAAAAACATAATCGTAGATAAACGTAGAACATAGTTAATTTAGAACGTAGAACAGTTTATAACGTAGTCAATAAGTGTGAATGTGTAGAACCGGAGAACGTCGAACGTAGAATGTAGGATAGAATGTGGTCTATCGAGCGTTTATCTAGAATAACATTCATCGTAAACAGCAAATAATTATAGGCCAAGGCGTACACCTTCCTTAAAATTAGTAATTACTCACGAAAATAAAGTCAAACTTTTCTCAATGTAGTTTTAGACAGCCTTGTACTTACTCTTAGCTTGTATGTTGCCACAGCGGTGTATGTAACAGCACTGGCGCATACCTATAACCGGCAGATAATATAGGATGAAAATCTGCTTCCCTACTCGATTGGGAGTCTAAGCCTATTATTGCATGATACATGGCTATGTTGTGCCTGTTCTGCAATCCTAAAATTCAACTATGGCCCTATATAGGCCTATTCAAGATTAAATTATCTTTTGTAATCTATAGACATAACTATCTAAAATAGTGCAATCAATGTATAGCTGAGTTTGCTAAATCAGAAAGTGACAAGAAGAAAATGCGATAAACTTTTTTTAATGTATGACAGCAGCCTAGATAGTCCGTATCTTCACATCTTTTACCTAACTTGCATATGTTAATAATTCATTAAAAAATTAAAGCAATAATTAATGAACATTTTATGTTAATAAAATTTATTACCACATAGACAAATAATTGAGTATTCAGAGGAAGTAGAAAGCAAGTGAAAAATTGATGCACAACAAAATGAAGCACATGTTTAACCTTTCACCTAGATTAGTGGCGCGTGATTTGTTGTTTGGATGAGGGCCAACTTCACACTGCCTCTAGATCGGCTTGAATCTTCCTTGTGGATTGCTAGTATTTAGATACATACAGTAACATGTACTGTAAAATATAATAATAATTAATAATAATAATAATTATTATTATTAAATCCTCATTTTATCTGTATTTTTAATTTGTATTTATTTATTTATTTGGTTTTTTGCCGTTTTGGTCCATTGCCGTTCTACAGTAAAAAAAAAAGTGTAGCTGGTTTGGTAATTGCCGTTTCGACTTATTGCCGCTTTGACTAGAAAGCGCAAATGCTAGCGGTAACATTTTGCCCTGCATGCTTTTTTTTTTTTGGCAGTCGACCAAGTATTTTTCTGACGCACTTACATTCCATCCAATGTGCTCGTTGTTTGTTGGTATATCAGGTTGCTTCAGCAAAACTAGTTAATTTTTTTCCATAAATGTAGTGTCTTTGCGTATTACTATTTATATCAGTTTTGTGAATATGCTATCTCATCTGATCAAGGAATATGTATTTCAAAAACTGGAATTTATTCTAGTATTATGTGGTAGCTAGACGTTTTGAAGGATAGCGAGAAGATACAGAGTGAGCGTAGGCTTACACATGCTTATCTACAAGCACAGTGCGTAGGCCTTGTTAAGGTAACCAACAGACGAACATATTAATTAGGATAATTATCTTAAATTGTAAAAGCTAAACTTTAGAGCAATAAAATACACAAGACACCTGCAATTAGACGATGCCCTTTTTTATCTTAATTCAGTTGTACACTACAATGTTTATTCATGTTAAATCATAACGGTAAACTGAACCAACAAAAACATAAACAATTCTGTGTCCCTACGTTAGGTCAGTTCGCGGCCTACGTTCATCTTAGCTCTACGACGCACGTTCGCTGAACTACGTTCTACGCGTAAGGTTCGTGTAGAGGATTGTTTATTCTACGTCCTACGTGGCCTACGCATACGCAAATCTTACGTTATGTCTACGACATTTACGCGTAGTAAGTGTTGCAATATTATTTAGCTGTACTGTACGTCATTGAAATGTATTGGAATTTTATTATGCTTTTCGATGAATCTACTTGCTTTTTATTTATTTATTTATTTGTTTGTTTATTTTTTGTGGTTTTAATGATATTGATAAGGAAAATATTCAATAATTTTAACGAATTGTATATTTTGTATGATGATTGCATTATCCATTAATAATCAATTTTCTGTGTAAATATATAAAATAATAATATGTTTGATAACTATAAAATTTAATATCTTTTTTATAAAATTTGTATATACCGCTTTTATAGATTAGTAATATTTTCTAATTATTTACTGTAGGCTTTCACTTTTAATTGTATTGTATTATGCTTGTTTTGTGTCTGTTTTGTGTCTGTTTTCTGTTTGGTAGGCTTATTTTTTCAACTTTTGTTGCATTTTGAGTGTTTTATACCGAATAAATAAATAACATAAATAAAAAATTCTTTTCTATCCTCTTCACTTTCCTGCCATTCTGCTTTCTATGACCTTTGTAGTTTTTCCCTTATAATAGCAAATCTATTTCTTTTGTTTTTTTCTAATAATAACCATCAGCCTTTTCCTTCCTTGAAGTCATAATACATAATACTGCTGTCCACCCATCAGATTTTTCTATCCTTCTCTATATCCATCAAATCGAGTATTAAATACCTGAATACAGTATTAATACTATGTGTGGTACTGTTATCCTAGACCGGGTGGAAATTCTTTTTAATAATATTTGAATAAGAAAATGATGAGTCAACGTTTTTTATTATTTTGTTTTCATTTTATTGTCATGCATGCCAAAACTACAACTTAATGAGCGGCAGCCAATCATATACAGTATTAACTTTTATTTTCAGTGTTGATATGTTGTTTGCATTAGCATTGGACTGACAGCCATTGGAAACAGTACTTCTTCACCTCATACTCTATGCTACTACAGGGCACACCATTACATACTGAAAATGAAATTGTCCCAAGTTTAACTTCAATAATATAGATAAAATTGTTGAAAATGCATCTGGCATACTACAACAGAATAATTCATCCAAGTATTAGATTCATGTTGATTCTTAATTACACATATAGACCTCCCTAAAACCAATGCTTGCTTGAAACATTCTAAATTTACTGAACTTGAATCAGAAAAGATCTGTATTGGTATTACACCGACCGGCTAGTGCATTAATTGTTCATCTCTTCTGCTTTAGTTAACCCACATGTTTCCTAATATTACTGTTTTCGTACCAGAAGTCTTGTGCATGTTATCAGAGATTTATGAGAGGATAGTGTTTAGATACATGTACTAGCACTTAAATTCAAATTTTCATAACGGTGGTAGTTATTAACAGTGGCTATAAATTGTAAACTGAACATTTTTGCATGTGTAACCTACTAACAGAAACAGTCTTAATATGCATATTAATTATTATTAATTTGGCTCCATTTCCATTTGTTTATTTAACTAGTATTTATACACTATTAAAAGTAAAATGAGATTAGACTTAAAGCACATTTTCTGATAATCCAATTGAGTAAATTCATTTATTTATTTATTTTAATATACAGTAATTGGGTGTTGTTGGTGATAAACTAAACATCACAAAAAAAACAAAAAAAACCCCAGAAAAATAAATTAGAATACGTATCACTGATAAATATTGCAATATTATTAACAACAGAAAGTTCTGAAGCTTACGAACTTAGATTAAATATTAAAAGAATATGAATGTTTTATTAATAAATAGTGAAACAACAGTTGACCAAAAACAATGGAAGTAAATGCAGATTTATTAATGTTTTATTGATTACAAAATATTGTTTCATATTATGGGTTATTACATCCCATTACAATTATACCCACCTGAGTGATTTGATTTTGGTTAAGACTGGCTTGTTTGGAACTCTGTATCATTTGGTTCTATTCCCAGTGCTTTAGAGATGCTGCCCCCTCCTTATCGCCGTCACTATCTGTTGCTATAGCAATGCCATTTACTATCACATTCTCTTAACAACCACAAGATATTTTTGAGAGTATCTTATGGATCAAACGAAAATCAAACTGGCTTAAGCTGTACTTCAAACCTTGCGTTATGTCAACAAACTTTAACTGATGATATTGCCATGATCTGAGAATATTTAAATGTATACAGTGTAGTTTGAGCCATCTTTACAGTACTGTAGTATTGTTTTTTTGGAGGCCGGGGATGGGGGATGGGAGCTCTGTCTGAAAACGGCTATAGATTTTTAGTAACTTGCAAAAAATGATTTTAGATTTTTAACCAACTTCAGCGAATGAGTTAACTTGCAAAAAATATTATTCCTCTTTTGAAGCCATCATTCTGCTCGTTGTAGACAAAAATATCTTGTCCGGCTTCATATTAATTATACTGTATGCGTAGATTACCTCATTACTATTTAGCTTAAATATGCAAGTATACAAGGAAACAAATTAAATATTCATAAAAGTATCTGACCTTTCCGGATTTCTAATTTGAAAGGTACAGTATTGTTTTTTTGTAGTGTTTCCTGCTTTTTAAACATTGATAACTATTCGTGATTGAAAAATGTTTAAGCGATCAAGAGATTGTTAATTTTGTGTATTTTCGATGTCGCTTGTGTTTAGTTTCACAATTACATCCTTTCAACTGGAAGTGACTTGAGCAAATTATAAGAGGACAGCAAATAAGGTTAAAACTACTTTGGCGGTGCTAGCGTCTGAAATCTGATGGGGATGGGAGGGGGGAAGTGAGGGGAAAAGTAGCATTTTTTGGGGAAATATTTTTTTTCCATAGCAGACCGGAGACACAATTATAGTCTATTATAGTTTAATCACCATTGATTTGTGTAACTTTTAAATTCACTACATTAACAGATGCTCAGTATATTTATTAAAATGAAAAAAGTTTGTTAAATACATTGTTTTATTTATTGTTTTGGTCAGTGGCCTTGAAATGATAGACAAACCGATTGGAGCAATTCATTATGTTGGCCAATCTTACAGTGTTCATTTTTCCGTCAAAACTGTGGGAATTCCCCCTTTCCGCTGTAGCAACCCACCTGGTAACTATACCTATGGTTAAATTGCTGATTGTATGTCTGGTGCGTGTCTATTTCTTGGCCAGGCTTTCCAATCCACTCAGTTTTTATGCATAATTTAATAATTGAATTCAGGAACTTAACTCAGGTTTGATGATGTACTTCAATGTGGCATGTTGTATCTAACATTTGCTCACTGTAGTTAGGAATTGTCGTCTTAATTAATGGTAATTATGGTATTTGAAAACCTAGTGAAAACAATCGATACTATTTCTTTTCTTTTTCATAAAATTATCTATTTCTCTGTCTTTTACTTTTATTTTTTTTTCTTAAATTTCCATTTTTTGTGGTGGCAGGTGCACAAATTGGCCAAAAATAAAATTTTATTTAAAAAATAGTCATTATTGGCAGGCAGCAGGCTCGCTAAATAAGGTATGAAAAAGTCTTGCCTAATTTATTACAATATGTTAGAGTAGGTCCACAATTTCTCTTAAAACAGTACTACTAGCCAATAAGTATTTATCCTTCTGAAATTATGCTTTAGTCAATGTTATAAAATTGTGCCCTTTTGGGATATGAACTGTCTATTTAGACTATACAGTTTATCCTGTGTGCGACCAACGAAGTTGGCAAATCATTAAGATATTTATTTTAAATGCATTAACTGCCATATATTTTGCATTGATTTTAGCTGTTTTTGTTGATATTTTCATAGCCTCAAAGATTATATTTGGCTAATTGTTTCTATTTTTAAACACAACTTTTTTTTCAGTTGTTATCGAGCCTTGAATATTTGCATAGGTTTACTGTATAATGCCAAATTACTTTTGAGATTTGGCTTCTGTACTGAAAAATTAATTGCCCATAATGAATTATAATGCATTTGTCGAAATCTTTTGCATGATGCCCAATTCAGATATCTCTGTCTAGACATGGCCAAAGCCATGATCTTTTATACAGTGTTGTGTTTTTTATGCGCGCTGAGTATACAAAAAAGTGTTTTTTTTTTAAGAAAAAAATTTTACTCTTAAAAAATAGAAATTTGATGGTAGGTTATAGGATTTGTGTAAAATTTGTACCACCTTAAACTTATTAAATTAATTTTTTTTTTTTTTTTACAGAATAATTTTGCATTATTTTTAAAACAATAATAATAATAGTAATGCTGTTCTGTAGACACTACGGCATTGATAGTATAAACAATCCTTTAGAGAGGCAAGTGTTGAAGTTTATAAGCACAGCCTTGGCCCGTGTTATCAGAGGGAAGCAGTTCATAGTGCGGACACGTTATCATGCTTGCGTTTCAGGTCAGAGGGGCTTTTCTGCACATGGTTGCAACCCATGAATCAGCAGAAGTTGCCAGGTCGGAGAATGTCGTGCCCTCTCCAAATGACCCCACTGAAATCAGGTATTTCCTTGAAAGCCGCTCTCTCGAGACTGTGAACCGTTGTGTGTAAATTTAACTCATCCTGGGCCGTTTTAGGACTTGTTGCAATTATTTAAAGTAACTACTTAATGTAAATACTTCACAGGATCCAAATATACAACAGTAGACTTCACAGGAAAAATGTGTGAAATATCGCTGTCACTTGGTAAGCATAATTTCTGTGAGGTACAGTAAATGTTAACCTGTAGGTTGCCTTAACCCATTGAAAATACTAGTTATATAACTGTAAATCATTCACTCTGTACTGAGCAAATAAACTTGAATGAAATTCTATATTTTAATTGTATGTTATTAATAAATATTGAAATTTAAAATTCAAGTGAGAACTTAATATTTTTCGAGTAAAATCTATATTGGTTTGATTACTGTATGTAATTTAAATTTCAAATGTTTGATCCTTTTAACTCAGTATTTCAATTTGATGTTTGAGTGTTTTCTAGATTTTATTACAGACAGTATCTTATTAAAGTTCATTTCTACTAAACTACATTATATTAAAAATTTATTATTTTATATTATTTTTTAACCTTTTAATAATTAGTATTTTCTACTATTTATAAAATTCAAACAAGGTTGTTATCCTTATAAACGTTTCATAAAGATATCTCGCAGAGGTGTGAGTTTTCTCTGGGTATCCAACTTGCTTCCCTATTACTAAGTCAGGAACAAAAATTTTGCAAAGTATGCATGGTAAATGATAACAGTATTGTTGTGTGTTTACTAATGGCATTTACCAAAAGATGGTGCTAGAAGGCAGCTTACTGTATGAATAATAATAATCTTTATAAAAAATATATAAAAAGATATTTATTTCAGCTATATTTTGAATGACATTAAGCATTTAATGCAAAGACACTGGTTTTCATTTAGTCTAGATAAAATCACAAAAATATTTAATTTAAAATAAATAAAAATGAGACCAGATATTAATGTATCTGACCATTCATTGGCAAAAAGAAATTTTTTCTTGATAATTTGTAAATTAGTAATTTAACTTTAAGCTTTAATTAAAACCAATGATAGTTATTATATTTACTATTTTACTTTTTATTAAAAACATTTAAATATGTTTTCAAGATGACATCTTTGCTTCTGGAAGATTTGTCTGGGAACATAAAACCAGATTTGAGATTGTGATTCCAGGTCAGTTTTACACCTCAGGGGTGAGGTGGGTGAACCCGCTGTCCCAAAGCAGTCATAATCTATTTATTTGGGCCTCCCATAAAAAATAATCAACAAGCCCTTACCAACATGCTCAATATACTGTGTGTTGTGTTCCTTGTGTCCATATGTTGTCGTTTGTACATCTGCCACATAACCATCATCGTTATCATCATTGGTGAACTCATTGAATTCAATCACATGATAACCACACCATCTTCCTTTATCTGGAACCTGTAGTCCTTTGGATCTTAACACAGTCCACCATTCATTAATCATAAGTGGTCTTGTGACGTCAAAGGTATTTTGCATATGTTGCCCTTAGGACTTCAATCTTGTACTTAATAATAGAATACTGCAATGAACAACATTTCTAATTACCATATTGCATAATGTATTAATTGATAAATCACATAATATTAATTTTTGGTCTAGAAAAATACATTTCATATTGCTGAGTGATTGGAGGTTTTTCTATCATGTGACGTCATTTCATGTAGGCTTATTTCCTTTGAAGAACCAAAACTATACCAGATTGGCATTGTAACTCATTTGGTAGTGAATTCTCTCTAAACCGCTAACCTGTGAAAAAAAAAATGAAAAACAAGAAATAAAAAAGATTTTTTTTTACATATTATAGTTTTTCAAAAAAACGTTTAAAAAGTACATTAAATATTGAAAAGATAAGCTGTAGACTATAAGGCAAAAGGTAATAGTTATTCTACCTTGTTACAATCTGCAACTTACCCTTTTGGCAAAACGATGGGTTTGGCGAGGCAACAACGACCAAAAACAGTTATATTTGATCGTTGCTGTCTCGCCACTGAGATAAATTGAAGAAAGCAGCCTTTGATATGAGTTTCTGATGACCGAAGGAAGAGTATTATAAAGCCTCGCAGTATCCACGTACAGTATACCTTACTAATATTTAGATTGTGAAATTCGAAGGATGGAGGAGTGGTTGACTTCTACTTTTAATGTAGTATGTTTAGGCTTTAAGCTCTGCCACAATAACATTTTATGTGACAATAGGGATGGAATTCAACTGGCCTACAATAGCTTAAGGTATTGTGCATCAAGTAAAATCAATAATGGAAAAATTCCATTAATAAAATATACTATACCGCTAATAAAAACACAACAGACCAACACTGAAATAAAACCTGCTAGAGTAAACTTTAAACTATATTAACTAATGTATACAAAAAATGTTTAAAATCTCTTTGTGAGGTATATTTTAGAATAATTGCATATTTTTGTAAGGCAAGCCCATTTAGCCTTCAGGATTTGATTACAACTGATAATTAAAAATTTATTGAGTTTTGGATTACGATGAATCTGTAAACAAGGTAGTTTAGGCCCTTTGCTAAACTATGACATCCGCTGATACAATCTATGATTAGTCTTATTTCCATACTATTAATTATAATGTTCTTGAGGTAGCTTTAGTTTTATCTATTAAGGTATTTTAGCAAGATGTTATCGCCATGTGGTTAAGCTGAGCAATTTACCTGCGACCCCTTATCATGTTGGTATCTTCCACAAGTTATGAGATTAAGGAGATATTATTATATGGAAACGGATCTTCACAACGGTTTTTTACTGTTATTACATTAGCTTGTGATTTTGAATGTCTATCTGGTGACCTTTTCAGTAAACCAATGTTTATCAATCTAATTACTCAAGCACCCTCCTTGTTACAATAAAGTCACCGTCGGGGGTTTTTGCTGTACATCCTTCGTTTCATGAAGTACTGTAGGAGGCCTAAATAGGTTGTGCTTGTCTGCTACTCTTTGGGAACTTCTTCAGTAATAGTAATAATACTATGCTAATGAAGGATGTGAAATCTAGTTTAAAGACTTGTTGAAAGTACATCGTACAACCAAAAGGCCAAAACATGTCAATATATATCTGAGTATAATAATGCCTTAGGTTTTTACTTTAGATTTATTTTATCAATTTATAATGATATACTGTAAGTAAACAATTTATTATATTATGTGCTATGCATTATTATGCTCAATATACATGAATTAAAAGTCTAGATTAGATGAGAAGAGCAAATTCTATTCCATACAAAGTAGTGTATGGAATAGAAATGGAAATTAACCTTTGCAAAATCTAGAAACAGTTGAATTATACAAAATCACCTAAAGTATTAAAAAGAAATTGTAATGTCATAGTGAAACAGTGTCAACATAAGCTCATGTTTTTTTAAATTATTAAATTTTGCCTATAAGGAGAACAATACAAAATTGAAACTGATTAAAAAAGAAAAATATAATAGCAGTGAAACAAAATAGAATTAACCCTATTCTAATGTAATCTTTTTAAAGGAGCTTACAAGTTACAGTTAAACAATATTTTCATAAATTATACATTTTCTCTACTGTATAAAACTTTGCATGCACTCATTTGCTGGTCTGACCTATACCACAGGGTGTTTTATGATCACTTTTATGATGTGAATTGTAGCTTTGTTAATCAAATTAAGTTTGCAAAATATAATTTCATGCATGTGATTATGTTTGTAGGAATTTATATCTGAGTCAAAAGGTGCATAAATTTAAGCTTGTAGATTTTGGTACTGTTATTTATTAGACTCTGAATGACAGTGTCCACTCTGATTTGTATGTTTGAAATGTGCTTGATGTTAAGTAGTGGTATTGATGGATATGGTCATCCAAGCCAAACTAGAAGAGGCCTTTCATCTGAAGCCACATTACTGCAAATTATCTATGACCTTTAATTTCTTGCTGTTTGTTCACCAAAATGTTGGTGATTTGTACCACTAATGCTTTTGGGAAAAATTTAAGCTGTTGTGATATGCTTTTGAAAAAAAACGTTATTTCAATATTTTCCATGGTAATTTTTAAGGTATTACAGTATACAGTACAACGCCCTAAACATACTGTTCATTTAATTAAAAATATTAATTTACACGTAAAATAAATATAAAATTCCATTGAGTTGAGGCATGTCAAAACAATGTATTTTTCGCTGTAAAAAGTCATAAATATAAAGTGTACCAGATTAATTCAAGACTTCAAAAAATATGATTTCCATGCAGAATGGTTTTTGAGAAGGTGTTTATCATAGAGAGGCATTTATTATTTTTTTGGTGTAAAATTGTATACACAAATGTCGGCCCCTTAATTTCACTGTAAATGAGGAACTACAACAAGTACATTAATTACCGTCAAAATGTGTTATTGATGAGATAAGAAGATAAGAAGATAAGATACTCTTTATTGGTCTATTCACATACAAAAATTCATACACAGAAATGTTAATTGAATCTGGCATAAACAATAAGAAAATACCAACAAGAAACAGATCAATAAAAACGTGATCATGAAGATTTATTAATCCTACCTTAATCAGGTTAGAAAAAATGTAATTCTACTAGAGTACAACATTAAAAGAATGTTGAGAATGATGTTGCTTCTGTTAATAAATACTGTTTTGTTTAGTCATTTGGACAGGAGCGTTCATTCGCGGAAAAAAATATTTGAGGGAGGCATTTTATTTCAAATGAGACGCTCGAGGAGGTGTTTGTTGGAAGGGGTGTTTATTCAAAGTTTATTCAATAAACATTGTATTTTATGTCTGTTATGCATGTAAGTAAAGAATAAAGCCAGTTCTTTCAAGATATCTTATTTTTATTGACATACATTCACAATGAGTATTTTATTCTCAACATCAAAATCATGTCATTTCATCAAATTTCATGAATATTTCCGGACTGTGGTAACGCAAAACGGGTTTCATTGGGATACCTACTGTTAATAAATACTGTTTTGTTTAGTCATTTGGACAGGGGCGTTCATTCGCGGAAAAAAATATTTGAGGGAGGCATTTTATTTCAAATGAGACGCTCGAGGAGGTGTTTGTTGGAAGGGGTGTTTATTCAAAGTTTATTCAATAAACATTGTATTTTATGTCTGTTAATGTAATAATTATTGCTTATTTAGGAAAAGCTGCATTCAATTCTATTAAATCAAATCATATTGTTTCACAAGTGTTGTCCCAATCAATATTTTTTTTTAATGCACAGTACATAGTTTCGTCTAAATACATTAATTTTCTATGTTTTTCTTGAATTTGCTTTATAACTGACAGCAATAAAAACCATTGCTAGCAGGTTTTGCAACAGAGAATGACAACAAATGACTATTAAGGGTCGTTCACAATTATCAATACAAACAGTACGCTAGAGGGGAAGGGATAGACAAATTTGTACACTTTTACATGCATGGAAATATTGATTCATATATAACATGCAATGGTTAAAATAATAATAGATTTTTGTGACCAATTATAATGCAACCATGGATATAATTTACATTGTTTTTATAACCAAGTGCATTAGTTGACTTGGAAAATGGTTAAATTGCAAAGTCAACAGTATACACTTTCAGAATGGAGAGAGGGGGTACCGAAAAAGAGTACTGTTTGTACACTTGGCGAAAATGTTGATAATTGTGAACGACCCCTTAGATGGTTGCCTTTACAATGAGACTAAGTCCTTGTTCACATTGGATTAATTTTGACCAAGTTGGAAGGTAAATTTATCTTTGCAAAATTGATTAATTAGCAGTTAGGTTTTATCGATTATGCAATTAAAGCAATTTAAACTTTAACAATACAATCAAAACAGGTAAAATTATAAATTGTAAATTATTAAAGCTTTCTTAATCGCTTTTGCTTTTCCTAAAAACAGCAATATTATAAAAAATAAATGAAATTAAAATAGTTATAATAATATTATAATATAGATAATAATAATGTTATGATAATTGTAATTCATTAAATTTCATTGCTCAAGTTTATAGTCCAACATACAGTAGACAGTGCAGTATATTTTTTGACAGACTGGTAGTTAAATTTATTTATATTGTTCTATAAAATTCAATACGACTTTTATATGGCCATTACACATGAAACAATAAACAAAGCACAACAAGGAATAAATCCACTATAAAACAATTTATGAATTAAAAAATAGCTCTGGTGACTATTGATCATCCGAAGAATACAACTATTTTACAAAGTTGGTTTCTCATCCAATAGTGTATTGAATCCTAACAAGTTTTTGGATGCGAATTACCTAAACCTAATCTGATGACTTGCATGAAAACTTTTGGAGTTAGTGTTGATTGGATCCAAAATGCATAGTAGTAAAGGTGCTTGTTATCTTGTGTTTCACCTCCAAAAGCATATAGTTGAGTCCTCAGAAGTCTATGGATACAAATTCCCTCTTCCATGATTTTTAACTCAATGTTAATGATGCTTAGAAAGTATTCTATAGATTGCGTGAAAAGGCAAAAGTTTGTTTATAGGGAGGGGATTCTCAATCAGCGGATTGAAGGAACAATTCACTGATGAACATTATTTTGTTAATTTTTTTGAAAACTCTTAAACTGATGAAGAGTTTTACATGTTTACTTATTAGAGTGATGAAAAAATACAGTGGATATGTCCTGATCCCTGTTGATATATTGTCCGACAAACTGCGTTTTTGTTAGGCTTGTTGTGGTCACCTCATTGGCCCAATAAATAGCGCATCCAAGGACTATATCGACAGCATGTCTTGTGTGGATTATGCTGCGATATGTATGACGGAAAACCGTTTCTCATTTAAAGCGCAGCCGTGAGCCGCCAATGTGATTTATGGTGCAAGACTAAATTTAGAAAATAAACATTGGTGGTGAAGTTTACTTAAACATGAAACATGGTTACGTTCATGTTGGTCATTTACGGTAGTTAAAAGAAGTGCGGTAAGAGAGTAACGGTATGAATTATTATGTAGCAGGCTGGTTGTAGAGTATCGTGTATAAAAACTTCGCTATCTTTAGCCTGAGCAGCTGTTGAAATACCATCAAATATTTAGCCCTAGATAATTACACAAACTCTAATAGTGCATACATTATTCCATTTAAAATAGTATGGTATTATTCTTTTGTTCTAGTGGTTTTAAATAATAATAATATGGTTTTTTAATATAGTGCTCTATAATCATCTCAAAAATGGGCTTATTGGCTTCTACTTAAGATAATATGAGTTTCTTTTGTACAAAAATGTTGTATACAGCAGTAGCAATTCCAAAATTTAAAATATTCATTTTGAAAAATGCCCCGCCTTTTTAAGTAATCTTAAAAAGAAGCTCATCTTGAAAAGAGGCCCATCTTGAAAAGAAGCCCATGTAAAGATTGTCAATGTGTGAAAATTTGTAAGTAAATTGTTCCAGTAGTTTTAGAGTAATGCACCCGGAAGGACACACAGATGCACGGTATTGCAATACCCTTCACTTTTCCTTTGAAGAGGTGAGGGTAAGAAATGTAGGCCTACTGTAATAATAACTTTTGAATAAAAATATTAATTTTAAGCTAAAGACAGTTTATTATCTTAGCTGTCATGAAAATGTCAAGCATTTTGTTTAAGTTGGCATTTGATATTGGACTGGACTGTATTGTTCTGGTTTTCTCCCAAGATGTTTACGTAGATTCTGCAATTGTTTGATTTAATTAAATGCAATATCTTGGATTTTATGTCAGTACTAATTTCTGGTTTATTGATATTTTAGAGTCTAGGGGGTAATTTATTTCATCAGTGATTGAAAAGGATAATATAGTATTGAAGCTTTATTTGTGGGAGGTTCTTTCAAATTGGTGCTATGAACTTGTTTTTAGTTTTGGAAAAAAAAAAGAAGAAAATTGCACTTTTTGTATTATTTCATGTCTTGTTAAACCAAAGATATAAACAAGTGTACAGAATTGGGAAAAAAAAGCTGTTTTAAACAATATAAAATGTTTGTAGAGTTGCAATAAATCTAGCACTAACTTCTGACCACTAAGGTAAAGAACATCAAAGATGTGCTATGTGCTTGGCTGCTAATGTCTGTTAAAATTTGAATAGTTATTCAGATGGTTTGATGCTATTTAAATGCTTAAAAAGTATATTAGATTTTATTTACCTTGTCAAAATATTTTAATTGTTTTTAGATTGCACTGTTTTCCTGAATTTTGAAGCTTCGGTGTTACTGTACAGTACCTTAGCAGTACCAGGCCTATTGTCGACTGGCTGACCAAAGAGTGGTTTCAGTCAGTTCTATTATAATTGTATAAAAATGGGTGCCTTTATTTTCAGCTTCAAAATGATTAAACAAGTGGGTTTCATTTTGTATATTAAATATACTGCAATTGTACTGCACATGTCCCGGGACATTGTTTATGTTTGATTCAAGATGAAATTGTTGATCAGTAATGGCTTTGTTTGTTAGTTAAACTTGTCATTAACGAACTCATTCCATCCTCTTTAGTGACCGTTCTTAAGCCTCAGATTTCAATTTGCAATGCCTAGAAAAATGGTGGGATGAACTTGGGCCTAAGTGAATTCTGTATTGATGGTGCATTTATATCATCTACTTCACCATTCAGGGATTTCCTTCTCGTTTACTTTGCTTTCTTTATGGCTTCAAGTTATTAATACTGACAGGAATGCTTAAGGTAACTCCGAAATATCTACTTATAAAAGTAACTAGGCTAGAGTCTCTGACGTCAATTTACTAGTAATCGTCCTGCGTATAAATTGAGTTCAATTTTTTAGGAAACTAAAATTCAGCAATTGATTTCTGTGAAGGATACTGCACTGAAGGACAACACTTTTCACCCTTGGCTCTTGAAATAGCCGGAGGGCATCTCCCCACCACTTTTTTCTGTTAATTCTCCTATTAATTTACAAAATTACTTTTTTTTTCGGTGATTTGACCAGTGGTTGAAGTCTAGCCTGTTAGTTATGATGCAACGATGATATAGTAAGGTTGCGTATTCATTGAGAATGAGGTAATTATGATTTTACTTGATGACTGTGCAAACTCAATGGAGCCTACATACCACCAGCTTCCCTCATCAGATGTTCATTTTAAGACTTAAAGAGATTAAAGGAACACCATTTTCCATACTATAATCAGTGTTTAAATATCAATGTTTATTTACATTCTTCAAAGGAATTTGTATAATATAACTGCTCATAAATTAATTGGAATAGTCCGTAGCTATTTCTGTTTTTTCTTGTCTGTGTAATGGTCTTATTTTGACCCAGATAGTAGGAGCATACGCTTCACTACGATGAAATACTGAATGTACTGTACCCAAAAGTGACTTTAGCCAGTGAGTAATTAGATGTCTCAGCTGATGGTCACATGGTTGAGTTAGCATCCAGGGATCGGATACAACAATTTTAATCGCTCTGGTGCACTACCCCTTCCTTAGCGTGCAGGTGTATAAATACATGATGGATTGAAGGTGAATGTTGTTTGTTTTGGAAACATGTCGGCGGGTGAAGAGATGGGCATCGTGAATGCATGTACCAGAGTTTTTTTTTTGTTAATTTGACAAATGTATTATAAGAAACAGTACATGATAAACAGCAAAATATGAGTAGGAAATGCTCATTTTCACTACTCCACCAAAATCAGTCAACTACTGTAGTCATTGTTAAATTCTCAAATTTACAAATGTTTACCATCGACACCAGTAAAAATGAAAATGGTTACTCTGAAATAGCTTGTAAAATTTTAGATTGTTCATTTTCATGTGATTTTGTCATTTATTTGTGGTTAAAATATATGAAATCAAACTAATAAAATAAATAAATTGATATTTTGAAAGTTTCTCAATTGTCAGTAGTTTGAGAACATATTGGAAAGTGGAATTTGTCTACCTGATTTTTATTTAAATTTAAATTATTTAAATTGGTTATTGATCTCCATATAACAGTACTAAGGCCCTGGGGATTTTAATACATTTCTCTGGTTGGCTAACCCATCTTAAAATATCAAATAAATTATTAATACAATAGCTCTGTATTTACATAATAGTCTTCAAAATGTTAGGCTTTTTATGTATTTAAGTATATTATTATTTTATATAATTTTCCAAAGCATAAACACACTTGGGATTGTTTATTTCCTAGAAGTTTTTGATAAACATGATTATAATTATTTAACTTTTAAGAAATAATGCACTTGGAAAGGATACAAGAAGGCTTAAATTTGTAGTTCATTGACATTATAGGTCTTGGTAAGGATTATCTTGAAGATCTAGACAGTAGTTGTTACTAGTGTTATTGAGAGATTGATCACAGATAAGGCCTGCTGTGTATTGCCACTCCATGGCTTCCTCCTCAACTTGAAGTGAAGGGACTTTAATGAGGGATGTTCATTAACAGGCGGTAACGGTGACTTTGCATCATTTATGATTTACTGATTTTTCGTCTTTAAGATTGAGGTTACTGTAGGTAGTAGAGGATGAAATAGTCGATTTCTTCTTTCACTATTACTTTTATACCCCTTCGTAATGGTTACATTTGATGAAACGTTCGTTCAAGCCATAAGAAATATTAGGTTAATTATTTAATTAAATTATTTTTTAATGTGCTATACAGTTGACCCATGCGTTGACCACATAATAGATGCTTTTGAAGGGGCTGAACTTTTTATGGTTATATTGAAAACTCATGTGAGACCAATTAAGAGCCATTCTGTCTTACTTACAGTAATACTTATCCAGTCATATCATATCAATTGACATCGCAGAGCACACAGCAATGGTATTTTTGAGTAACGTATATCTACAGACCAAAAGTCGACAAATTTAAATGAATATAATTATTTTATTAGTTTTTCATACTAGAGTTAAAAAAAAGTTTTTTAAATATATTTGTAGACTCCTTAATCTTATGCATTCCCTTTGTCATTGTTGTTCATTGTGCATTTAATGGATATATACATTTTTTTTTGTTTTTGAAAATCAAATGTTAAATAATGATCAGCTTTTCTTAGTAAATTTTATGTTTAAAGATCAATAAAGTTCCTTCTTGTACATCAAAATGGTACTTATTTTATACTTTAGATCATCAGTTTAAATTCACAAACAATTTCATCCTCGAGTAAGCATTTCTAATGATGTCAAGTTTACTTTGCGAATTTGGAATTTAAAAAAATCGTGGGTGCGATATAGTTCATTAGAAAAGCAAAGATCTGTAACGGTTGATCTGCAAACGCCTCGTTTCAACATGATCTTATAAAAACCAACATTTAAGCAGTTGGGACCGTCGACTTGGTGTGAATATGTCAAGAATATGATCAGCCGGTGAAAATGAAAGCATACGATAAAAATTACTATAAGACACGTCCATACTTAGATTTGTTTCGCTTTCAGTTGAATGTCCCAATGCAGTGACCTGATAATCCAACGATACATTTTACTGCGGTGTATAAATATAATAACCAATCTTCATTTGGTTTAAAGGTTTTGATCCACATAACTGCTAATTAATTAGAATAGTTTATAAGTTATTTTTTAATAAGGTGACCATGTCTGGTGCTATATTAAATACATCAGAAATGTTTTACTGTGCAACAAAACTATTTTTTTAAAAGTATTTTTTATTTGTTTCCATTTTAATAATAATAATAGTAAAAATAATAATAATAATACAATATGTAAGTTCAAAGCAATATATAAATCTACATGCGTTCTTTCTTAAATGTCTTAAACAATTCTTTTCATGAATTGTTTATTTTTTGTATTTCTCGATTGTTTTTATTGTATTTTGACCTTGCAGTTGTGTTTGAAAACAATGATGGAATATTGAATGCATTTTTTTTTACAGTTGTGTTTCATGGTGAAAATTGTTATGTTTTAGTCCGAAGACTGATTTGCATCAATTAAATAGTCTATTGGCAGGTGAGTGACTCATAAACTTTGTCCAGTAAGGTGGATGGTTGCCATCCCAGAGGGTGTAGGTTCTAATCCATTGGCGACACTGACTCATCCCTTTGTGATATCCACCTGTATGCAAATCTATGCTAGGTGTACGACTTGACAGTCTTTCACTATTATTGTTATTTTCTACTGAAATTATAGTATGCCTTTAAAAATAATTTGCAGGAATTACTAATAATAATTTTAATAGTGTGTGATGTTAATATCATTCGTAATTTATTTATCCTCTCTTTATAATCCTATTTAGTACACAGTATTTATAATGAAGATTTTTTTCTCTCCTAATAAAAGTAATCAATTATTTGTGGAAAAATACTATTTCCTTTATCAATGATTGAATTAGTATCATTTAAAACTCAGGTTAGGCCAAGTCAAAACCTGTGGCATAAGGTATCAACTTTAGCACATACTATTTGTTTAATAAAAAAAAATGCTGGTTATACTTACCTAAATATAAACATGATAAAAATCTTGAATAGGATCACTTTCCATCTATAAGATACATAGAAACCCTCTGATTACAGTCTTTTTATTATAAAAAAAACCCTTAAATTTATTACCAACCAGTATCAGTGACTACTATATGCAAACAATATAAAAATTATGCGCCTATTTTTTGGAGGGGGAAAACACTTTTGGACTTTTAAAATATTGAAGTTAAGACACTTTTCTATGTCTGGTGGTGTCATTTTCAAACATCTACAGGTGTTCTAAATAAAAAAAATCTATATCTTTACTATCCTAGCCATGTTGGGGCTAAGGTAGGTGTGGAATCTCAAGCCAGCAGTTTGCCATAAGTAGTGTCACTCCTTGTCAACATCACCATCGTCATCATTATCGTTGTCACAATCATCTTGTCCTCTTCGTCCTATAATTATTTTGTACTATTCCGGATATATATAAAAAAAAAACATTCTCCGGGTAGACCTCTTGACCACAGTATACACCCCTGATTTTTAGTGATCTATTTAGCTGTAACTTTACACCTTGTAGATCTGTCGTCCACAGTGTCTGCCTTCAATAAACCAAGAATTGATTAAATAATAAAAATAATTCAAACTGCTTACAAGGTAATCAGTAAAGATCTACCAAAAGCAAACAAATCATAAGACTTAATGTTATTTAAAAACTTTTCTTTTCTCTTTTGTGGGGATTTTACCTACCTTTATTTCTTTCATTTCATTTTGTTTTTTGTTTTTGTTTTTTGTCATCAAAGACATAAGCATAACAAGAACATGAAAAATTAAAATTTAATTGCACTGAAAATGGGGTCAATCCGCTATGGCTGACTAGAAATTACAACTTTTATTTTCTAAATAATTCAATATTTTCTTATTTAGGGGACATAATGTCAAAAATGTAAACATTTAAAATTAATTAATATCTCAAATTCTTCAGAATTGTATGTAAGACCACGCATACGTATGCATATTACTATTATATGCACATACATACACCTTTAATACATTTTATTTATTTATTTTATTTATTGAGAAACTCAGGTTAATACCTGTCTCTTATACACATCTAGATGTGTATAAGAGACAGATATATATATTCATACACCTACATACACACATACATATACATAAACACACATATAGTAGTACTATAAGATCAGTTCAACTTGACTTGCCAAAATGTTTCTTTATACTGATCTTTTTATTTATCTATAAATATACAAATATGTACATACATACTTATACATACATGCACATACTTACACGTATATGATTATGTATATACATTCACAAAAACACTCGTGCATAGAAATATATACACGCATCATCATCAAATACACATACATATACAATTTGTTTATTTATTTTATTCTATTTTATATATTTATTTATTTATTTATTTATTTTTTGCTTTTCGGGGTTAATACCCATAAAAGAACAGAGATATGGGGTCTGTCAATCTCGGCTGCTATACAACACATACAAACACCTGCATAATACAGGGTTAGTCCAAACAAGGCTGATAATCGTTTCTTTGCAACAAGTATCTTTTATTATATTCAATTTTAAACAAGGTCGTAGTTATTTAAAAACTTAATACAATTCCAGTAGTACACATTCTTGTCCTGAGCATGAAAATCATTATTAATGTCTCAAGCGGAATTCGACAAGTTAAGGTTCAATCAAAATCACACAGAGACCATCTTTTACTCGAAATTCAAAAGATAATAGAATAAGATTTGTTATCTTCTGTAGATTTTAATGTATTTTACGACACCTCGGACAACAGTGTTTTCACTGAGAGGGCTACCCTACTGACAGAAAATGGAAATAAACATGTTGTAAATGATTTTTATCAACCCATAATGCTTTAAATGACCTGTTTCAGTTTCTCTTTAAATGATGATATATTTGGTGCTTTTACTTCCATAATTAATCATCATTACTGTATTTCGGTCACGATGAGTACCTACACTCCAAAATCTTAATTTCCGACGGGAACAGACTGTATGTACAGAGATTAATTTAGTAAAAGTGTGATAGGCCTATATACAGTATATAGTGATACATTAGTAGTAATCAATATTCCTGCCCCAAAACGTACACTAAGAACCAGGATGGTGCCTATCAGGCGATACTACTATGGATTACTTCTGTAAAAAATAATAAATTGTATGATATTCAGTATGGAGTTATATGCGTCAAGGGCCCCGACTGTACTCTCCAATCAGGACCAATGCCGTAGCCAGGATTTTCAAACAGTGCGGGACAATACCAGGGTGGATCCACTTTACGCGTAAATTCAAACAATGTTGACCCATTTTACGCAAAAATATGAGAAATTTGGACCCTTTTTTTCAAAAAGGGAACCCATTTAATGCATAAAATTACATAATTTGGACCCATTTTTAAAAATGTGGACCCATTAGAAAAATTGTGTGGGACTGTCCCAATAGCTGGCTACGGCATTGACCAGGACCTATCAGAACTAGTTGCGCCTGTCTATTCTAGCCTGGTTCGTTCCACTGATAATAAATATGAGCTGATTATTGTCATGTGATTCACTGCATGTTGGTAATTCATTTTTCCAACTTCTATTTTGCCTTGTGTATTCTAACTGTGTCTTGGGATGCACTTGGTAGGTTTATCACCCTACCTTATAATATGACCAGTCCACCTCAATTAAAAAAAATATATATGTTTTTACTAATATCTTTGATTATATCTATTTTAATTATTTAAATTTCGTTGAGAAACTCAGGTTAATACACTACGAAAGTTCAAACACCTGTATATCAGCTTTGAAACTTACAGTTTACTAAAGTTAGTGAAAAATAGCTATGGCCTAATAATGAAAGCAATCTATTTAAAGAGAATATTTCAAGAGTGATTTATAGATGTAGATAACAATGAAAATATAGCCTAGTATTGTAATTCAAATATAGGAAAACATAATTAAGAGAGGAGATAAAATTTAAATAATGGCATTAATTAAAAATTAATGTTTAGTTTTTGATGATATTAATATATTGTTGTACATCCAATCACAACCAGTGAAAATTAAAGAAATGTTTTGAAAAATGATGAAGACAAAAATCCAAAGGGTGGGATTAAAGAGGTGAGTAGCTGAGAAGCCCATTTAACTGCATTAAAATACTTAACTGCACTTGTAGCAAAATGCATAAAACAGGTCTAAATTTCAGCATTTTATTTACAAGATATTTATAAAAAAAAAGGTAAAAACTAGACCTGTACAAGGCATGAAGCCCTTTATTTTGGCGTGTTAAAAATAATCTAGTAGCCTGTATTGTCAGCTGTCACCGATTAAGTATTCCAAGAAAAAAAATGAAAGAAAACTTTTTCAAAGCTTTTAATTTGGAGAGTATATCCTCTCTCAATATTAGTATATTTATTGCAGTGTTAAGTGTGCATACTGTAGGATCGAAATAGAAGTACGTAGTATACATAAAAAAGATGTGGGTGATGGCAAATCCCTTTCACGGCTAGTAAACCTAGTGGGAGTTTTATCTCTTTTCTGCTGGTTTCCTTACTTACTCGATCCTCATACATTGAGGTGGGGTAGTTTACTGACACAAGTGCGGTTTGTCTTGCTGAGTTTTACTCGCAATTCCTATGTATTATTAGCAGTATTCAGTCTAATGATGATAACAAAGAATACTTTGATTTCTTTTGAATATATTTCATTAATAGTTGAATTTTTAATTTTCATAGAAAATTATTTCTTTTCATTGTAACAATATAATTATTTATTTGCTTTTTGAGTATGTTTTGGCATATTACCAGTCATTGATAACCTTACAAATTGGTAATTTTGTTTTTACTACAGATTTTTTTTTGCAAAATTTTGCCACTAAGAATATAAAAGTTGCGGTAATAGTAACTTCTAAAAAATATAGGGTTCCTATTAAATGTGAACCATTTATATTCTCTAGTATTCTAAGAAATCATTAAAAAAAAGTAAATAAATTTTAAGATTATATTGTAAATTATTAACATGCACTCTATACTAAGATAATAAGCTTAGTGCCATTTAGTTACTTTCATTGCTATACAAGGTAACTGTATAATAATCAATCAATAAAATATATCTTGATTCTGGAAATACTCTTTCAATACATATTTGTACTGACCTCCCAAGAGTTCGAGATTCATCATTAAAACAACATTTATGACGTAAAAATATGCATCATATTTATAAAAACGTAAATTGTGATATTAATGATGGAGATGAGGATGATGAAATTGCAGTTGTAGTTTATCATTATTGATTGAAAAATCAAATTTGAATTATTGCTAGACCGTGTCTTTAAATCCCCCTGTTTATTGAGGCGTTTTGTGGCGTAGCATGTGATGATGTACTGTAGCTTACATGTGGCGCTACCTGCTGGTGCACTTCATGCTGATAAGGCATGTATTACCTGCCACAGTGTCTGCGCCGGAAACAAGTCGACTTGTGTAATAATTTAAGTTTCAATCTTTATTGTCAAAAGGGCGGTTTGAGATTGGCGTTTGACTTGCAATTTTACAGATTTTAGGCTTATCTTACAGTATACCAATACCTTCCCCACGGCTAAATCACCTCCCCTGAAACCTCTATGACATTCACTAGCCTATATAGAAAACATACTGTAGTCTACCTTTGTTTTCATCAATTTTGATTTTAACAAAACTGTACTCCGGTACTGTTTCTCTATAATTGATGAACTAAAGTTGTCATCACTGACTTCCAGTGGAGAAACAAGATTAATACATTAGCATCTATGTGGAAATGGCTTCTTCATTGCTGCGAACCCCAGTAATGACCCAATTTACGCTTGGTGCAAATATAAAAATTTTGATGTTTTGTTAGTGCAACACAAGCAATTGACCTGTAATATATTGAGGCTGAGGAGCCCAGTTCAATTTCTAATTTAAAACATTTAGTTTTGCACCAGTAGCTTCAGTTTCGACTTTACTTTTACTTCATCATAAGCCAGGACAAAAACCTACCTGCCAACCCTTTATCAACAACCTCAATGATGTCAGTAAAATTAATGTTCGAAATCCGTTTGGTGTTTTGTTTAAGTAGACTGTATGCTTGTGATTTGGATTTCATTCAAATGAAGGTTATGCTTGTATTGTACAGTATCTGAATAAAGTCCAATAGAGAGTAGTTAGTATGTGTTGTGCAGAATATTCGATCTGTATTGGAAATTTTGAAACCAGATGAAATTATTTACCCAACTACTATATAACTGAACTTGTTACTTGTGTTCAATTGCTGTTAAAGTGTTGATTATGGTAGGGTAGGCCCAGATCAGTTTCCTGTTCAAAGTTCAAACAACCAGATGTTCACAGCGCAGTTCGGTGCAAGGTGTTTGACCTCACTGCCTAGCTCCTACCCAAGCACATCTGATTTTTTTCTTTAAATTTAAAATTTATCAGATTGTTTTTTTCGCCATTCATCGCAAATAATTTTAAAGTTTCTTGATGTCAAGATGTTAAAATTACATTAAGAAATTTAACGTGGACCGAAATAAATGTGGCTCGGTGTAAATAGTACAAAGCTACTTCCTAATACTTGGCAATACTGTACAATCTAAGGAAGTGAAAACATTCCATATAGGAACCCACTCTATAATATCGGTCTTATAGTTGGTAATGCCAAAGTATGTATGGTATGCATTTCACATTAATACAGTACCACTCTTTCGTTCAAACTCTACTCTCTGAGGACATATTTCATAATGTTGTAGCTGCAGTAGTAAGAACACAGAGTATCATTCCATTGAGCATTGAAAGCCACATAATATCCTTCACTTCTTTATGAAGTAAAGTTGAATAGCTCAGTGGTTAAGGTGCTTGCCTCTGATCCCAAGGTCCTGGGTTCAATTCCTGTCACGACAGGACTTTTTCTCATGACAAAAACAACTCCACTACCTAAACCTCATAAAGAGAGTTCGCTGATAAAAGCATCGCATTATTTCATTTATTTAAAGAGGGCCCCTGAATATCAGCCGACCTTGTAGGATACACTGGAAAAGTCACCCTCTATAAATATGGTTTAAAACGTGACTTTTTCTCATGACAAAAACAACTCCACTACCTAAGCCTCATAAAGAGAGTTCGCTGATAAAAGCATCACATTATTTCATTTATTTAAAGAGGGCCCCTGAATATCAGCCGACCTTGTAGGATACACTGGAAGGGTCACCCTCAATAAGTATGGTTTAAAAAAAATTAAAAAAAAAAAATGATAATGTACCATTTCTTTGGGAACACAAGTGTTCAGTTTTTGACTAGAACCATTGATCTTTCAAGGTCGTAATGCCACTGCTCCACTTAATAATTAATATACAGACATAATACTATCTTCTTTTTTTTATCTTTTTACTAACAGTTGTCAGTTTGATTGTACTGTTGTTAGTAGCCTAGAACCAACATTTTTTTTATGGATAATTATTATGTTAATGTTAAATACATTTGATATCAACTAAAATGACTTAATAATTATTAATTAAACACTGGCTCACATGAGATTTCAGCTAAGCATCCATTCGTATCAGGTCCACAGATTCCCTTGCTGCACACGGTAAGAAAAATGTGACACTGTTCACATGAGCATATGAGAAGTATGAATTAGCATTCAAAGTGGTTACCGGTAACACAAACTGTACTCCAGTTGTTTTTTGAAATATGCGAACATGATGTGGATTCAGTCTCATGAGGCCAAAAATATCAAACACAATGCTAATTCCTCTTTAGAAATATAAAGCATTCCATATCAAATTATTGAATACACAATTTGTACTCTAAAATATTTGTAGCAAGCAAGCAAGCAAGCAAGCAAGCACAATGTTGGTTTGACCTCAGGAGGCCAAAATTATTACAATATAAACTTTATTTGATCCCTGGTTTGTGAAGCAGAATTTTGACAGAAATTTAAGTATACAGTTGGCCTATTAGGAATGTATTCTGAGCTGAATTTTCTTGTATATGGCATGCTTGAGAATCAAACAGGTACAATCTATTGAATATTATTAAATTGTATGGCTAAAATTTCCATATTTATTTCCAACGTAATGATGAGCTGTGTTCCAGTTTGATCGTGTTACTCAAAATCCCTATACATGCTGAAGCGTAATTTAATTTAGGCTATCATAATATTCAATGACACTTAATTGTAATGATTTCATAACAAAAATAACATCAATAATAAGTTAATTATATAATAGATTCACCTGTTTATTTATTTATTTTTTTTTACCTTACTAATCCTGTGCTTGAGTTCCGCCAGAAATGACTTGTTAGGTGAAAGGTCGATGGGCGAACAGCTGTTTCATAGTTAGATTTACTTAAGATCTTTAGTTTAGTTGTCAGTGAGTTTATAATAAATATACCATGCCAGTAAACTACTGTTACACTATGTTAAAACTAGTTATAGGCAATTGTGAAAATTAATTGTTATAATATTTATTAATTTTGAATGAAGGAACAAGTAATATGGTGTGTCAATTACAAGAATTGTTTATTTTATTACAGTACATTCCTATTTAAAGGAAAATCATTAAAGATATTGACTGGTACTGTTTGTGTAGAATGCATTTCATGTTGAAGGTATAGAGGTATACAATACCCAATGCAGTAAAATGTGGATAAAAATTCAATTAAACATCAGTTGCATTACTTATTTAAATAGATCAAATAAAAAACATTACCAGCTTTGTTGTTTGTCTTTTGTTCGTCTGTTAGCAGTGTTATGCCAAAACATGATTAAATTTTGGGGTGAAAGGGTAAAGTTCAAGACAATTAAAGTCGAAATCTTGCATTTATACGGAGTTTTCGATTTGCTCAATAACGAGACCCTAGGACGGATCTAGTGAACTTCCTCATGTTCTCTGCACAGTGTAGATTCGGGCCAAACTGCATCTTAGAATTTAGACGGGAATGAGAACTTGTCTTTGTTGTGCAAATTAAACTCTAGTGACGTCATTGCATTCTAGATCTTACCTTTGTGGTGCAATTGAAATCTCACTATTATTAAAGTGATCTGATGAATTCATACACTCTGGATGCATGCTCTAGTAATTTGAATGCATTGTTAATTGGCGAGAAAAACAATTTATTCTAATTTTCACTAATTATTTATTGAAAGGTAAAACTTTAAACAAAAATAAGCAATTCAAATTATATCATGCAGTAGCTGTATATTATAAAAGAATTCCTTATGTTTTGTTATGTTAGGCCTGTGTATAATACAAAAATGAATTTACCTCCAGGCCCACTGATATGATTTCAGCACCCAAGTGAGAACTTTGATTGGCCCAAATTGTATTATATGAATGCTCACTTGTTTTCCTTAGGATCCCATTGGAAGAGAACTAGCTATGGCTGACCTAATGGATAATCATACTCTCTGTTAGTTTTCTTTTCATATCCCTTATATTCGTCATGTATACTATTAACATGCACCTGGTACCAACCTGAGGTATCTAAAGTGGGAGACTTGTGTGCAGATTTTGTGAATTTTAATTTATTGATGATTATTCTACCTACTCATATGGAAATTCAATGAGTCAACCACATGTTTTATTTACATTATAAATGAACTTATTTATATTTCTTGGCATATATACAGTACAACATTTATGTATCAAGCTTGGATTATCAGTTAATTGCTAAATGAAAAATAGAACCTCATCCACTGTGTCTGTCCCTTAATTTGAGTGTATCCCTTCTCCTAGTTACCTACCAATACTCATTTTGTAGGAGATTTACTCCATTTCTTTAAATACATTTTTCCAGGTGTCTATAATAAAATTGATGCACCTTTAGTGTGCATCTCTGCGATAGGATGGAGTTGATTACAACATGTTGCCTACATGTAAGGGGTTGTTTGAAGTTTGGAAGAATGTGGTTGGTTTAATGCAACATTCCCAAACTGTGGACCACGATCCACCAGTGGGTCACCAAAACATTTTGGTGGGTCACAAACCTGATAGAAATTATTAAAAATTAGCAAGCTCTAGTATGAAAACCAGGGCGGGTAAAAAATACTGATGTGGAACACATGTTGCATTCAGTCTAATGTAAGCATGATATTATAGGCCTAGTTATTCCTGATATAGACATCAGTGGATAAGGGGGTCAGTAGGTCGCAGACTCAAGTTTGAATTTTCTAACTGGGTCTTGGTAACATAATTGAGGTAATAACAAAACAACTAAGGTCATTATAGTAAAACCCGGGCGGGTAAAAAGCTGAAATGGAACACATGTTGCATATAACAAAAGCACTAAATTGTAGGCCTAGCCATTCCCGAATTAGACATCTGTGGATAAGAGGTCAGTAGGTCGCAACTCAAGTTTGAATTTCCTAAATGCGTCGTCGTCTAAAACTCAGTTTCCATAGAATCCCTCACCCTATCGGCGACAGTCCCCCGACAGCTGTCAGGATGGTTGAACTTGGTTCAACTTTTCCGATTGCATTGCAGATGAATCAGGGTCCATTGCTAGCTGCCCTGGTGCAATCGGTAAAGCACCCCGATTCGTCTGCAATGCCATCGACAAAGTTGAACCCAGTTCTACCTTCCCGGCAGCTGTCGGAGACTGTCGCTGATAGGGTGGGCGATTCTATGGAAACCAAGCTTAACACTAAGTTAGCCGAATGCTGGTCAAATGCATTATTAGTTAGCAACCAGATTTTAATTTGGGTATAGGTTTTTGCTGTAGTATTCTAGTTTCCACCCAAAATTGCAGTGTGGGGTTGGATAATTTTGCTCTAACTTCTGTACCGCAGTAAAGTACAGTACTGTCAACAATATGAAGGTATGATGCCTAGCGTACAAATAACCCATTCAAACTTTATCTTTGTATAGGTAGTAATTATTACAATTACAACTTCAGACCCTGGGATTGGAAAATTATTACATTTATCAGAGTAAAGTACATTAACCACTGAGCATTACCATCTTTCTTCTCTGTTCCCCCTTTCAGTGACAAACTCTATAGCAAATGTTTCCGTTTTTTTCATATTTTGGACGTGAAGAATACAAAAAATTAATATTACTGAAGCTGTTAAAGCCCCATTCCCGGCAAAATTTCACTAAAAATGACTTTTTTTAGAAAATATGCATTTGCAT
>NW_022748342.1:1076253-1135112 GCF_011630105.1 Anneissia japonica | reverse complement strand
GTTTCAAAATCTCAGTCAGAATCAGTTTTTTAACAAATTTGAAATAATTTCTATGAAATATTATATTTCACATCATGTCGGCCGTTTTTATGTGTGATATCAGAACCTAAAATCGAGGTAAGGCTAGGCCTAGCCAGCAGCGTTGGATAGGCTAATGTTTTCGGCGCCTACGATATTTCTTCTCACGACCTATCGCAAAATCAACATGAAAAATTCATCCGCATTTATTTTTTGTGTACACAAAAAATCAAATTTCAGTCTTATTTTACATTTTTTTCATTCTTAGGAATGTCTAAATTCAGTTAAACTAGCAATTCCGTATTATATTTATAAATCTTTATAACATTATACAAAAATTAGATTTTTCTTAAAAATTGAAATTTTGCCGGGAATGGGGCTTTAAACAACCTTCTCGGTTAGGCGAGGCTTTTTATACCTTGTTTAACGAACCCGCCGACTGCAAATATTGATGATTTAAAATAAACGAAAAAGTGGAAATTTCAGAAAAAAATAAAAGTTTTTCTTTATAATAATTACGCCCTCCGCTGCCTTGAAATCTCCAAAGTTAAGATATGTACATATTTCTTCCTAATTATATAAATTTGAAGCATTTAACCATCCTATTTTACATTCACCAATAACATTTTATTTTTATTTTCTCCTCCGTCTGGATGTTTTCTGCAAAAATATTTGCTAAATAAGAAAACAAAATTTTATTTTTGTTTTTATTCCGCCCTCCTCCGATGATCTTTAAAAAAATAAGTACGCGAAACAAGGAATAAAAACAGTCGCGTCTTAGATACGGTCATTCATTTGGTATTTGATAGCAGCAAAAGGTTAAATTTTGGTCAAAGTTTAATTATTTGCTATTGAAGAATTCACAAGGTATAAGAATGTAAGAAGGTACTATATGAGATAGCCTAGAGGGATAGCAATGCAACTCCATAACCAGTGCACAGAGTAGAGTTCCAACTTGCAAGATAATCTACAGATAAATCTCTTTAATGAGGTGATAATTACAGACTAATTAATAGGTTCCCACAGGAGAGAGTCAACTGGGCTCATATCACCTTACAACAGTAATGTCCAGAAAGTGTAAACTAATTAGCTCAGTTCAAGAGTAAGGTAAACATTACATCTATTTACCTCTTTCAGTTCCTATTGGTTGGGCAGCATTAGCTGGGATCTTAAAACTGTTCAGTGCAGTAGCCAATCAGGTTGGCACGTATAGATTCAGTGTGGCTAGTTTATCAGCTTTACTGATTGTGCGTTGCCTGCTAAATAGAGCAAAATGTGAAGGAAACTGCATGGAGGGCTTAACTGAACTTTCTTGCAATTTATAGAGATACCAAAACAGATTTTAATCTAAAATTAACTGCTGCTGAGCTGAGTATAGCTCAAGTAAGGTTGAAGGTAAGGGTACATAAATATCTAGGTGGTAGGCCAACAATTCTAATGTATAGCTGCTTGCCAAAATGGATACATAGAAATGTGAACATGAACTGTAGTTTTTTAAAATTTATTTTGTTATGTGACATATGTAAGTCTACACATTGACTTAGAAAAAGCCTTGAGTAGTAAGAACGGTGTTATTATTATTATTATTATTATTATTATTATTATTATTATTGTTATTATTATTATTATTATTATTATTATTAGCATGGTATATTATAGCTTGATTTTATTTTCATATGCGGTAAGTTATAGATATGTTGTAGAACTAATTTTTCTAAGACACAAAAGCATATTTGACGAAAAAAAAACTCGGGAACAGTTAAAATGATACAGATTTTTGAATATTTTGATATCTAACCTAATTTGTTCCCAGAGTTTTCCGTCAAATATGCTTTGTGCATCTTTAAAAATATCAAAACAATTTTGTTTTTTCTCCTGAGCCAGACTTTGAGTTGTCTTCATTCCAAATGGACCACAAGTCTGTAGAACAGGAATTTTTTTGTATGTAAGCAGATTTTTTAGAATAGTATTTTTGATATTTTATAAATTATGTGTTAGATTTTTTGGTTAAAGTAATAATAATATAAAAAGATCACATCTAAAATAGATTACTATAGACAACCAATAGATACTGTTAGTGTTTTGGATTTCGCTGTTTTCAGTTCTAATTGTGAGACACGAAACTCAAAAGTTGATCAATGAATGATCCTAATTAGTGGCAATACTCTGAAAGGGCACTTATCAAATGCCATTGTGCAGACTGGCTCAAACAAAAATAAGTTTCCTTCCATTATTTTATCTTTGCATTTTCGAATACATTGAACATAACTGAACATTTTAATTTGATGAACCCTTCATGGATTGAACAATAGACTTGGCGAGTCCTTAAGCAGCAAGCACTTATCATAAACATATATTATTTTTGCTTAATAATTTTTTTGTATCATTTTTTCGGTCTTCACAAACATGTACATTTACACTAACAATGAAATAAGATTAAGGTCTTACCAATTTTATAATTCTAAATTTTATCATAATTATGTTTTTTGTCTATTTTTTTTATGGTTTGTCTATAGAAAACCTGATGATCATGCTTTTACCATTTGCATACTTTTAAAATGTTTATTTTAAACTAGTATCTAGTTATGAATTACGGTATGAGTATTTCCATTTTTGAATTTGTTTACATGGTTTTATATTACAACAATATCAGTAGCAAGAATTAGCAGTCAAACAATACAGCAGCTCTTCGGTAACTACTGTAGGCCTAGAAGTAGTACAGTAGGTCTGCCAATGGACTTTAACACCTATGGTGTCATATCATTCGTTCTGTATTTGCAAAAGAGTTAGTTCCCAATATAATACAGAACTCCTTCATTGCAGAACAATCCTAGTGCAAATATCAATCGTGTGCATTTAAATTTTCAGGAATTAACAAATAATGACAAACATTTTCATTTTATTTTACTGCTACTTCTTCTAATATTAAAAAAAAAACAAACTTTTGTGTCAAAAATGTAATGCTGTAGGCACTTTGTGTTGTTCCACTGTAGGTGAAATTTATATGATAATTTGTTACAATACATTTTAGTATGTCAAATGACTCACTGCCAAGCCCCTCCCTCTGTAGTATCATGCTGTTAAAAGTACATAACAATTTTAATGTGTATTGCTACCGGTTGTTATATTTGATGAGCCTTGTAGAGTTGACTACTGCATACTGACTCCTGATGACCCGTAATGGCTGACCCTACATATCATCCTCAACATAGGCCTAGGTTTGAAAACGTGCGTCACATAGGTTCATGAATAAAACATGAGATCTTCAAGAAACAGATGGTAGTTTTTCTGGGGGTATTGAGTTTATCCTTGACGTTATCTGTATTTCAAGATTAACTGTAAAGGGTAGACAAGGGTATCTACATGCCCTCTATGATGAATGTATTTTGTGGCATTGCTGAAGATTATTTTAATTTGAGGTAATAATCTTTATAATAATATTTATATTGCAATCTCAGATTACACATTTTTTTGCATGGATACAGAATGCTCAAAAGCCTGAACGAAACCTGCTTCCCATTATTCATAAGATTTGCAGGCTTCAATATACCATTAAATGAATCAATCAGAAAATTGAACAGGAAATTTGCACAACTACAGTAAATAACACTTGCATTATGGGTAATTGTAAGTATATCATAGTCTGCATTCTAATCCTAAAAAGTGAAATTGCCAAAAAAAGATAAAACATAAAGTTTGTTTAACAATGTTAGGCATTGAGGGAAGTCTTTTATGTTATGGGGAAGTGGGTGTGTGATCCTTACTAATTGTTATAAAATTGATTTTACAATTTTTTCAATTATACACAAGTTAAAAAGTAATTAAGAAAAAAAGAGTGTTTTTGGCATACTGTTTTTGCATTCTTTTCTTGACTTCATTATTTTTGTTCTATTTCTTTGTTCCAAAAAACCTACACATTTAATAATGAGAATATATTATCTTTAATTAATTTATACCATAAAACATCTTGGGAGAAACTTTATACTGACTAATATATTGTAATTTTTATATCACACATAGATTTTATGAAATATCAATATTAAGCATCATGGGTGGGAATTATGGCACTGTCATCTTTTTGTTGCACTAATCTTAAAGGTGGTCATTAATGATGAGTTATTGTATAGTAGTTTCATATGTTCTAAAAAAAGACCTACAAAAAGCTATGTAATGGAAGGGCTTGGTGATGATATTATCTACAAACTTATAAAATTAATAATAACAAGTAAGTGGTAGAAGATTTTTGATGAGACTACAGTAGACAGGCTTTATCATGAGAATGATTTTAGTTAATCATTACAACGCCATCTCAAAATCTGGGGTGTGTACCTTCTTTCCCTTCACGTTTGCACCTATTCCAATAATTATATAGTTTTATTGGTTTAAAAGTGTATTGAGCATTAATTTAGTTTCAGTAACTGGTAAGTTGGTGGAGGTTTGGTGATAATGATGTGGAGTGTTTTGAATAAGCAGCCTTTCGTCATCAGTTGAATAAATTATTAAAGACAGAAAGAAGTCATAAAGTTTGTAGCATTTATTGTTGGATAAACCATCAATATCTTAATATCTCTATATTTTGAAGCTGATTATTTTATTACCAATGCCGTAACCCAGGGGTTAGGAAATTGAAAACTTTTATATTTGACTGTAAATAAATTAGCTTGGGCTTCATATAATTCTATTATAAACTCCTTGGTAAACTTGGTCTGAAAATTGATGATTTTAAATATGGTATAAAAAAGACGTAATTTTAATTTTAAATAGTCCATCTAATAACTTATTTCTGCATTTCATTGTTTCCTAGAGATTGTATGCAAAAATATCCTACCTAATAGATACTTGTGTAAGCGTTCAGTCATACCTTTTCCCATGGTAGTCAATGTGGTAACTATTGTACTGTATTCTGTCTGATTTTGATCACAGTTCACAAGCCAAGTGTAGTCAGCAGAAATGTAATTAACAATATGATAAAGCGGTAGCCAAAAATTAGCATGAGTTGGTAATTTTTATCTATTGACATATGCAGAGAAATTGGTAACTGATTTTCATGTGTTACGTTATCATCATTGTCACCATTGTCTTGTCTTTTTCTTTGGCCACCATCATCGCCTTTTGTTGCTGGCATCAGTGACATCATCATTGTCATCGGTATTGTCTTGTTCCTGAATTAAATATAATTTTCAGATACCTTAGATTAACAGGAATTTCATCAAGTACGGTAAATGTTTTCACAATTTCAGGTTTCTAAAGGAGAGTTTTCATGTTCTTTACATTGATCGTATACCATACCTGTACACTACAGTTGATACCTTTTCTTTATTTTATTCTTATAACTTTTTCAACTTTATGATCTTTTTAACCACAGGTAGAATTTGAAACAGAGAATCTTGCTCTCTTTTTTCCATCGTTGAAAATACTATTGTATCGCACTGATGTTCCGTACATAATGATAATATAATTAGACGTACTGTACATGATTAAAATGTAAATTTGCTTTAATAAATAATAATAATGATAAATCATTGAGAGTTGCATCCTGCTTGTTCTTTCTCTTCATATTCTCCTAATATTTTTGGAAACGGCTGACCTTTATTGGCAAAGTAGATAATCATGTAGTTCCCACACAAGTAACATTAAGAGGAAATGGCACGGTTGTGCCGTACTTGGTAATGAATCTATCTGGTAGGCAGAGTAATAAACAAACTGTTGATTTCTATTCCACTCTTACAAAGGAGGAATTTTGTATTGTCGGATTGAGTGTACATACACAATAGTATTCAAATCACATGGAATTGACGTATAGAATGTGCTATGCATATGGTAAACATAATCGGCATTTTCTCCGTCAATAAATAGGTAATGTTTTCCCCTCCACTACTTATTAGTCTCCTGAGACCAGTAATAAACTAGTATTAGCATGGCCCTTGCGAGCTACAAAATGGTTGGAAACGTACGGCTTACGTACATTTAAATTGTTAGGTGGTGTAGACAGAAAGTAAGCCAAGAAGCTGTTCTATTTTATAGAGGGCAAACCAATTGGGAGTTTGCTGATTGTCATTGAATTTGAGCGGATGATTGTAGAGCTGATTTTGAACTGATGAGCATGCAGGTGGTTGAAGAGGAAAGAGTTAAATAGGATAAGGTCAAATGAAAATCAAAACGTTTCTAGTCTCTTCTCACATCATTTGGCAAAAACACCCAAAAATAAACACAGAAATTCAAACATAAACAGTGTGTATCAATGTTAATTTTCTCTTGAAACGGATTTGCCAGCGATATTTGCCGGAACAAAAGGTCCTGACCGGAATTAGAATTATAAAATATCATCAATCACAGTAAAATGTGAATTGATAAAACTGAAGACTACATGTATCAGTGTAATTCAAACTTACCCAAAGAGAGGAGGGGTGTGGGGGTGTTATACATAATTACAGTAGTAAACATTGCCACAGACCGTCTTACCTCCCTCTAAATTTTTCCTTTGTTTTTTTACCTTGCCTCACATGGGTGTATGCAAGGAGGGTCGGGAAGGTCGTATGATTTCCCCCCTCCCCAAAAAAGAAAAAAAAATTTCAAAGGTCCACATTTTTTCCAAAGACATTTTTTTCTAGGGCCTTTTCACAATGACATAAATGAAAAAGCATTGATGAAGTACCAGCAATGAGTCCAAAGACCTTGCCAATTGCGTGACGTAATCTATCTCAATTCCAGCAATTCTGAAACTGAGCCTGCCATCCGCTTCAAGCTGGTGGCGCTGTAATCGATTTTCCTGTCTCCCACTGAAAAGGTCCAAAAAATTATGATCATGACGCACCCAGAAAAATTCCTGGATACCCCTGCCATTTTTAATGTTTTTTTTTTTTGATCATTTTTACTTATTTATGCTATGTAAGTCAACCTATTCAGGGATGTCACCAGCTTTTTGGAGTGCCGGTCGGCAATCGTCCCGCATTTCCCCCCCCCCCCCCCCCTCATTTTTCCATTTTTCCGGTGGGGGTGGGGGGTCGCCGTATTCGTGGAAGCTCTTAAAAACCAAAAGGCCTAAGTCAAGCAGGCCTAGGCCTGGTTTTTTAGGCTAGGCCCAGGTAGGCCTAGGCTAGAATTTGAGTAATGCAACAAAACAGATGAAGATGAGACTTACTGTAGGCCTAATTAAATTCAATAATTGACATGCTTTGTTTTAGATTAAAAAATATTAATGAACAAATCCCGGCAACAAAGTGTCGATCCAACTGTACCCAGCCGCATTGTTTGCCGTAATTTCACATGTTTGACGGTTACCACGTCTACCACGATGAATGTGTATGTCACTGATTCATGTGCACTCATTTATTTCTTTTTTGTCCATTTACACATTATATATCAATTAAAACTAAAAGTGAAAAACTTAAAATGCAAAATGAAAACAAAGTAAAGAAATAAAACATAAATCAGGTTCCGTAAGTTTTTAATAATCTTCCTGCCCTGTATCATGCTCTCATAATAAAACACTTGAATGGTCACGATTTCAACTTTAACCTTTGAATGTGTACAGCAACCGTGTCATTCCAGCCCACGACGTTCGCTATGACTCACCTGGGCCTAGGCTATTCGATGAATAGCAGGGCAGTGCAGTATTTTGTTACAATTATCGTAACCATGGAAACATTTATTGTATTCTTCTTTAGCTTGTCTATTGTGTTTAGGTAAACTAATTATTTTGTTACAATTTGTAAACTGTTGAAATAATAGTGGTGGTCGGGAGCCTGTAAATCCTGGTCAGAAATGTCGAGTGCTGGACGGGCCGTCCACTGCCGACCAGCGTGTTGACATCCCTGCTATTATTATTTTTTTTATGTTAAAGATAAGAATAAAAAACAAAAGTGTTGCAAAAATATCAACTGATTAAAATTTTACTTTCGTCTCTTATACACATCTAGATGTGTATAAGAGACAGGTGTACATACACAATAGTATTCAAATCACATGGAATTGACGTATAGAATGTGCTATGCATATGGTAAACATAATCGGCATTTTCTCCGTCAATAAATAGGTAATGTTTTCCCCTCCACTACTTATTAGTCTCCTGAGACCAGTAATAAACTAGTATTAGCATGGCCCTTGCGAGCTGATTTTTCTAAGACAGAAAAAAGTTGTTTGAAAAACTGGGGAACGGTGAATGAGATACAGATTTTTAAATATTTAAAAACTGGGGGAATATGATGTAAAAATGGGCAGTTACGCCCCTTTTTCCCCCCAGTTTTTAAATATTAAAAAATCTGTATCTCATTCACCGTTCCCCAGTTTTTCGTCAAACAACTTGTTTCTGTCTTAGAAAAATCATTTCTACAACATATTAAAAAAATTGTTTTCCTCTGGAGCCTGACTTTAAACTAAGCAGGATTAGTTTTTTGAATTTGAGCCAGCAGTAACTTCAGCATTTCCCTGACGGTCTATCGATCACCGACAGATGGGCCGCACCCATCATGTCACTTCTAGATTCCCAAAAATGGCACTCTCAGGCCAATTGTGTTAGGCCTAGAAAATTATTCTTATTAATCTTAACTGCAACAGATTTTTCCATGACTGCTCGGTCAGGTTACCCACAGCTGGACCACATACTGGCATTGCCCCTTATTCGAGTTCATCTGTACTTCAGCTATTATATTTCCAGTTACTGAGTGCCCATCCACTATCTGTCCAGAAGTCAGTAAAACCAATGTTGTCAATGATGATGCGATTCTATGGAAGGCACTACAAGCTGTGTGGAACAGGATATTTTCAACAAAATTTCCTTGACTTTCATCAACTATCAGATTTGCATTGTGTGAGGCAATCGCTCACACAGCCAGTGGAAAGATTTGATGTGGAATGTTGGCCCAAGTGATGTGAGAGTCAGCCTTAAGACAACCAAGTGGAGTTGCTAGGAGGAATGCCTTACAATCTGTTTCAGTGGTTGCAGAGTGCATCGTCATTGTTCTCTCCACTAATTGCTCTTGAGAACTCCAGTATTTGACATTTTCTTACAGGTACTATATGGAATTGTTGAAATAATTTAATGTTATAAGTGTTGGTTATTAACTTCATTTCATTTACTTTCAGGTCACATTTACCAAAAGAAAGTTTGGTTTAATGAAGAAAGCGTATGAGTTAAGTGTGTTATGCGATTGTGAAATAGCGCTTATTATATTCAACAGTAGTAATAAGTTATTCCAGTATGCTAGCACAGATATGGATAAAGTATTACTCAAATATACAGAGTACAACGAACCACATGAAAGTAGGACCAATAATGATATAATAGAGGTAAGTACAATTATATTATTAACTAAAAAAGCAGTTAAATTATACAACTTTATAATTAATAGAATCAATTTTTTGTCTAACCAGTAATATTTTCCTAATTATTTTTGCCAATTAACAGAGAAATAAGTGTTTAGTTACTAGATTAAGATATAAGGCTGCTATGGATACAGCTAAGTACTAAGTCTTTGATTGGCTAAGTATGTAATCATGTTTGTTAGCAATTTGATTGGTTGAAATCAGGTTTCTATGAATACAGACATGTACTAATTCATGAATGTCTGAGTTATTACGTTGTTAAACATCTTTAGTTATTGGAATTACGATTTTCCTACTGCTGATTTAACCATAATTGTTATTTAAAAAAAAAATTTTTATTTCTGATGTGGATAACCAAGCTCTAAGGTTTTCAGAAAATTAGGATGATTGATATATTTATTGTATAATTGACTTTTATAAGCTGGTACTGGTATAGGCATTTTTAATTGGCCTCTTCCTTGAGGTTATAAATCATAGGTTTTTTTATGTGTTGCTGCTGTTAATCAGTGCAGGAACAGTCAACTGTACAAGTTGAACCATTTATACTCCTAGATGGAGAGAAGCAATGCAGATAAAGTGCTTTGCTTAAGGACACAAGTGAAATGCACAGCGAGGGATTGAAACCCCTCCCCCTCCCCCCTCCCACCTCAGTGTTGAGAAACCACTTCTAATAATATATGATTTTAACCAAGATAGAATATGTGGATACTTGTGTAATATAATGACTAATTCCTTGTGGAAGCATGTGGTGGTGGTACTGCTTTAGGCTTCCAAGTGAAAGATCTTGTTTCAAATCTGTGGTTGAACAGTTATATTTGTCCTTGCAAAAGGCACACTGTCTACCTTAGACTCCATCTACATTGTCAAGTTCTATGTGACAAATGATTTGATTTGCCCATATGAGGTGTGATATGACATCGTCATGTCCATGGACAAATCACAGATGTTGTCAGAAAATTTGAGTGTGGCCAGAGCATTTCTTAATTCCACCCAGGAACACAATGTAGGATAGTGAATTGGTAATAATAACGCTGATTAATGCAGTAAATGTGAAATACCCATATACAAGGGAGCTCTCGATTTGCGCGACTACACTCATGCGTAACTGTCCTCTGCACAACAGGAATTTTGTCAAACTGCATCCTAAAATCTACACGACGTGGAGAACTTGCCGTTCTCGCATGCACAGATGAAATATTGGTTACAGTATTATGTTCTAGATTCTACTATGTCATGCAATGAAAAGCTCCCTAATACTATGCACTAAGTACAGGTTTGGCAATGAAAGTGCTGGCGACTATATTTGATATAAATTTTTATTCTATTCAGCTCACCAAATTACATAATAATAGAATACAAAAAGGAAATTTCGCTTGAACATAAAAAAAACCCTCCAAAACAATGAATTTAACAAAAGCAATAATAAATATATTAATTATACAGATTAATAAAAATAAATTATTATAAAAATATGAAAATTGATACAACTAGTGGATTAATTGTTGTCAAGAAATTTAAAATTGTTTTGCGAAACCACCGCCCGCCAATAATGATGATTTTGAATAAGAATAATATTTTATTTTTTGAGAATTAGCAATTAAAATTTCAGAAAAAAAAATAAAGGTTTTCTTTATTTTTATTACACCCACCACTGCCTTGAAATCTTAAAAAAATAAGATGTGTATATTTCTTCATAATTATATTTAATGGAAAGCATTTAACCACCCGATTACTACACTATTCACCAATATTTTCTCCTTCGTTTTGATATTTTTTGCAAAACTGCGCTAAATATGAAAACAAAATTTTATTCTAACTTTTTTATACCCTTCTCTGACGATCTTTAAAAAAAAAAAGTTTGCGAAACAAGGTATAAAAAAAGCCTAACCTTAGTGACGTTAGTCCGTTGTCTATGGTTGCTAGTCCTTTTGTAGATAATGGGAGGGGAAGAATGCTTAGTGGGGGGAAGGTGGTATTGATGTTGTAAACACAAGGTGGATATGGAATAGTTTGTTGACACCAGTGTTGTGTAGAAGCGAATCATTATTCATTTGAACATGAAGCAGGTGACTGACTGCAAAAACAAATAAACAAAGGAATATGTCAGTCAATTAGACAAGTCATTGAATAATGTTGCCAACTGGAGTAGAAACCGATGCTTTGTACGAGTGCATGGACGCAAATAGATCTAGCCATTCTACGGTGTTGTCGACGAGTCCAATACATCAGAGCTGTTATAGTTGGTTAGTGTCATCTTCAGTAAGTCATCGCAGAAAAAAACAGGCTACTCATCATAGTACTTCTATTAGAATAATATTGGAACATCAAGAAGTTTATTCCTCCATGATAATGCCAATCAACATTACAGTGTCATTAATCAATTAACAGTTAAACTAGTTATTGATTTGGAAAGTACTTTATTTTGTTGGTAGTTGGTTTTAGATTGCAGCCTGTCAGCATTAGTATTGATTTTTTATCCTTAAATATTGCCCATCTTAATATAAAAAGGTAAATTTTCTGAAAAAAAGATTAATTTCTTTAAAATAATTTCCATGTAATGGTAGATTTAATCAGGCTTTGTTGAATAGCCATTATGACTGACACTTTTTTAACAATCATCAAACCCATAAATAAATATTGAACAGCATAGCTCTTGAGTAAATTAAAATAGGCTAAAATTGGAACTGAAACATATGGATTAAAACACAGACATATTAATATTATCAGATTTGGTTTAAAAATACAGACAAATTTATTTATGACACTCATTTATTTTTTTCTGGAGTATACTTCAATTTGATGATATTGGAAAACTGCGGAAAAAATAATATAGGGAAATTAGCAAGGAAACCTTGTAATGCTAGGTGTTAGGTTACAGTTATATAGAATACTACAGTGTTACATCACGATACCGTGTGATACTACTCCGTTGCTATTGTTACAAAAAGCTTTCAACTGGGCGCCATTTTCTCCACTGACAAACCACTGATCCCAATTTCTAACGTAATTATTAAGATGTTAAGATCTTTCTTTTTCTTTGTAAAGTTTAATTGATGATTAAATGTGTGTTCGATAACTAATATAATGCAAGCTTTTGTGTTTTTAGTACATTTTGATGGTAAAATATTAGATTTTAAAATGCCTATTCCAGAAAGCCTATGAAGTCATTTATTCATAATGAATGGTAACCAACGTTTGTTGACAACAGAGAGCGCCGCCGGCCGTTGTGACGACACGACTGTGGTACTCTGTAGTAGAAAATTGAAGCATGAACAATTTGAGAAATTTCTTTACTGTACAAACTACTGTAGTTTGTAATCTGGGCCACAAACTTGTCATTGACATTTGAGATGTAAAATCATTTTCTCTGAAATTTTACATCATGGATAACACACCCATGGCTATTGTGATGATCACATAGAAATGGGTAGTTAGTATTTTTTTAGGCCTCTGAACTACGCTTATACAGTGCGTCCGTGATTCCAGGACAGCAGCTCTACTGGAGTAGTACAAGTATATCTTGAGTAACAGCTGGCTACCTAGCTGGCCTTGTAATCTATACTATCCTTGGGAGTGATAATGGCCACTGACTTCACCAAGTTCATATCAGGCTTTCTCAAATGCTGCTTAAATTATATGTATCGCGTTATTTTAACCTGTTCGGGAGGCCTAGTTTCCATTTTCGAGGGGCAGAGCTATCCATCCGTCTAAATTTAGAGGGGTGCCCCACAGAGGAGCCGAAAACGAATTGCGGAATTAGATTGGCCTGTTATAATGCTCGCATTATATTATCAGAATCTTAGGAACTTGAAAGGTTTGCTGACCCGCTGTGCTTGGGTGGATGTGAAATTCTACTCGATTCTAAAATCAGCAGGTTGTAAATTTGAAAAAAAAACTTTTTACTTTTACTAGTGCCAGTTAAAGCTCAAAGCATTCTATGCCTAATCCATCCCATTATCTTCTGTGGTACCGTATATTTTCCGGGATTTGTCATTACACATAGAACAGGAGATATTTCTTTCCAAATTCTCCACTGATTCCTAAAAAATTAGTGTTCGAGAAGCTGAAAATTTTGATAGAAACTTCACTGCTAAAAAATTTTTTACCAAAAAGACTAAGAAAAACAATCTGATCTGTATAATCTATTTGAAATATTTATATTAATAGATTCTCATTAAACTATTGTATAACTACCCTTTTAATACAAAAAAATATGTGCTACATATTAGATAACTTATTGTAAAGTAGCAAAATTTGTATGTTTTTTACTGTAAATAAATACTATTACAGTAGCATTTTAAATAAATATTTTGATTTTACTATAGAGTACAAAACAAAATAATAATGTGAATTTTGATGTTTTTACTTGATACTTTGTTGTATCTATATGTCATTCCATAGTTTCTACAGTGCATGTCAGTGTCAAAGGTCAAGTTGCATAAACAAACAACCAAATTAATTGTGTAAAACCTATGTTGATGTGATCTGAATGTTTATAATAGTTTTATCTATGAACAGATAATTTTGGTTGGCTTATTGCCAACTAAATTTAGGCCTACTTGTATGCAGAATTATCGATGGCTTTTTTTTTCTAAACTCTCTCTTTAACATTAAGTTTTTGTCTTCAGCATGTCTATGTTGGTCCTCATTTATATTTTCAACAATATAAAGGTTACTTCTATTTAATGATAATTTTTGTGTCCATAGTTCTATATGAAGTTTGTAAATAGCCTTAATCATAACTCATATTATAGCTTAAATCTGTATACTGGAAGGCTTACTAGTACTGTAGGTAGTGTATAAATTTAGAACATAAAGCATGAAAATAGACCTAGGCCTACTGTGGATCAAGAAAGTTACCTACCAATGATAATGTTTGTGATAATAATAGCATCAATATACCAAAGTCCATTTCTTTTTAAAAATAGTACCTTAATATCTATTTATAGTAAATAAACAATCAACTTGATAACAAATTTATTCCTATTGTAATAAATAATTGTTTTAAATGCCTACATGAATGTCAGCTGCCTGTACATAGGGTCTTCTATGTTATTCACAAAATATTTAGATGCAATGGAAGAAATGGTTACCTTCAATGTACAATTTGCTGTGGACAGGTGTTATATTATCCTATAATTGTTAAGTGTTTAGTATGACTGGTAGAGAACACAATATAAAATGAGTATACAACTTTTTGCTGTGGTTTCACCTCACATTTTCTGGTTCATAACTTGTTCATGAGTGATTAGAATAGGTATTGTGATCTTATAAAAAGTGTTGGCTCAGTTATGGTTTACTGTCTACTTTGGTGGTAGGGTACAGTTACAAAATGTTGTTAAAGGGGAATTCAAGCGGTTAAAACTGATCGGTTGCAGATTTATTTTTATCAGTCTAGCTAGAGGATTCCCTAAAGCTCAAATTAAACATAAAACCAGCATAGTGTAGTCTATCTTTAATGTACTGTCTTGTGCATAATCAAGAAAATGAAAAGGGGTTAAATGAAAACATTAAATTACTCATTTTAACTATAGTGAGAGAAAAAAAAACCAATTAAATTTGGCTGAACTAAAAAGATTTTAAAAACTACTTGCAATAACACCACTTGATTCTTAATTATAAGTACTGTAAATAAGCAAAGTACAGTATATAATACCAAATATGAAAAGAAGACTTACAGTATAACAATGATTTAACAAATAAAATACATTGATATGGTATAAAATTCATCAGCAAGGAATAAAAAATTCTATAGTTTTGTGAACTAACAACTCATAGATTGTTAGTAATAGATATTGTATATCTTATTCTTGTTCATAACAATTGATTGTCTGAAATAATGCCTTGGCCACTTGCTTGTGTCCTTGGGCAATGCACTTTGTGTTTGTCTTTCTCCATCCATGAGTGTAATGGGTGCCTTGTAGAATGCGAATGTTCTACGTTGAATGTGTTGCTGTATTCTGAACATGCATGCATGACTAGGAATGTACTTTTGACAATGGAGACATTTGCAAATTTTGTGTGGTTCTTACTGTTGAACATTATCAGGTAAATTTGGGAGATACAGCAACGATTTTACAATTGTGAAGAACTTATAATCCAGTTCAGCTTAAATATAATGTAAGAGGGAAAAAAAAAAACGTTTCTCATCAGGAGAGAATTTTTTATACCTTGTTTAGCGAACCCACCACCTGCCAATAATCATGATTTCAAATAAAAATAAGATTTTATTTTTGCCCAATATAGTACACCTGCCGTTACAAAAAAAAAAAAAATGGAAATTTCAGAACAAAAGTTTTTTTATTTAATTTTATTACACCAGCTACTACTTTGAAATCTCCAAAAATAAAATATGTTTCTTCCTAATTACCGGTATAAATTTGAAGCATTTAACATTCCATTACTACACGTTTGTATACATTCAACAATAAAATTTTATTCTTATTTTCTCCTCCGTTTGGATGTTTTTGACAAAGCCATTTGCATAAATAAGAAAACAAAATTTTATATTTATTTTTTTCCACCTTCTGACGATCTTTAAAAAAAATAAGTTTGCAAAACAAGGTATAAAAATAATCTTGCCTCAATTTGAAGGGCTTTGAAAATTTTAATCTGGGAAATATAAAATTATATCCAAGATATAAAGATTGTCACAGACATCAGTTGGAGAATTATCCAGGCTAAAAAGTCATACCGCATTGTTTAAAATTGATAAATTTGTGTAAAAAAAAAGAAAAAAATCTTGAATTATGGTCTTGTGCACTATAAAGTCTTATTATTAGTGCGTGTACGGTACTTCTAAATATTTTAATTTGTTAAACCGGCACTTACTGCGTCGTACGACAGTTCTACGACCATCGGCCGACGAATCTTAACTGTGCTTCATATGGACACTAGATCACGCGATGCTGTCTGCTGATTGTTGGTGGCTGTGTGAATAGATTGTCATGGAAAATGATTTGTTGTGCGCACACGTCGTCGTGTTCTGTTCTCCATGGAATCGCATCAGACGATGACCGCGAGTGCCCAGCTTTAGGTAAAAAGCTTCGAATTTCCAGGATTTGAACCCATGACCTTGGCAATAGAAGGCATAGTACTGAATCAAAAACCCACTGCTTCACACAAATACTTGTGCATTATCAAATCAAATTCTAAACATCATTATAATTGGACCAATGGACTACTGATTACAAAGATACTGTAAGATCACTAGAGGACCGGATAGTGCCCATAGAGCTATAATTTGTACCAAATGACAGGGTTAGAGGGGAAACCCGCTGTCTCATTAAGTAATTGTTGGTATGATTATTTATGACAGTGATCTTTATATCTAATTTGACAACTGATCTACATCTATCAGTTAAGTTTGTGTTAAGAAAGACAAGGGGAAGAGCTGGTACCTGTTGTTATAATGGCTATTTATAGGTCGCATTAATTACATTTGTTTCTATCATTGCAGTTTTCCTAGTTACCATGGGAACGTTAGGGCCTAGGCTTAGCAGTCAAACTGTGCTTTTAGTGCATGTATTTTGCACCATGTAGTTTAAGTAATTTTAGTTGGTGTAATATTACAGTTAATTCCATTTACTGCATCTTTACTGATGGTATACTTTCAATACTACATTAAGGGTTCTTCCAAGAGTTCATTAAACTCTAAGAACATTAATAAAAATAATAATTTTACATATTCTTCCAAATTTTTAATCATTTGTCGAACAATATATTATGCTGAAATTAACATGAATCAATAATCCTCTATTTTCTAATATTCTAATGCCATTTAATATAAAGTATTACTCACTTATATACTGTAGATCTACTATGTATCAAAGTGCCAATGTAGTATTAAAGAGATTGGCAATGATGATTATAGTATATATTTTTGTTGACACTTTTCGGTTAATCCAGAGTGGTAAAGATCTCTTTAATGTTCATTAGTGTAAAAAAATTCCACATGCCTTATATTTCTAGTAATAAAATAAGCCAATCGAAGGGATTTAGTGGATGTAATGGGGATTAGTATCTTAGATGATCCTCCGGAATATATCAAGAATAATGATGTCTTTAACCTATAATATCAGGTGGTGTAGAAATGTTTAAAAAGAAATGCTTAAAGCACAGTCTGAAGCTGCTATTTGATAATTATTACCATCACAAACACAGATACAGTTAAATTAGGCTTTATTTTACCTTCATGTTTATGCAATACTGTACATGGAAGTAGTGTATTTTAATAATTTTACTACCATTTTTTTTTAGTATAGTTTACTTAGTTTCTGTACAATCTCCATAAAAAATAAGTTGAAAGTCATGAGTTATTTGTACACCTTTTTTTCTGCAGATAATAAGTTTTCAAATGTCTTTAACCCTCTTTTGCAATCGACCTTTTGCTAAGCCCCGCCCCTTAGATAATTTTGCCAAGGTCCCACAAGGGGACAGTGTTAAAACATACGCAAACATATGCATTAGTGGGACAACAAGAGTATACTTGTTAGACACGCGTTTATTCCTAGCCCTGTTTCGTTTGGTCTGTTGTTCAGTTTCAATGACACTCTGGAGGCAAATTAATTTTGTGTTGCGTGTTAAACTTGATTCCACATTACTTTTTTTCAGTCCATTTGAAAAAAATAATGATTCAGTGTATACAATGGCTCATGTGCACTATAAAGAACTCAGTACATCCTTCGAGACGAGTAGGGGGATATTCCGGTGTATTGGAACAGACAGCCCCTGTGGTGGACGACAAGAGTTGTTGGTACCGGGTAGCACAGACACGAAGGGACCCTTAGGGGCGAAGAAAGTCATTGATCGAGTTCCTAGTCCACATATCCAGCACACTGAGCATCTTACTTTAGATGGATATGTGCACTATTTAAAACTACACTATTATTATTATTATTATTATTATTATTTAAATAGTTTTTGCTTTCAAAAAATTGAGAATTTATTGTTAGACTTGTAACTCGGAATACTTGTCTAAATGCTAAAAAGTAATAATGAATAATATTTTAGGAATTCCAAGTCCTCAGGAGTGTATGTTTTTTTATGAAGCGTTCTTTCTTAGAAGTCTGTCATTAAAAAAAAATGTAGCTGTGTTAAACCTTGACTCCAGAGGCTTCCGTTGCTGTTCCAGACACATAGCTTCAGGCGAATGTTTTTTAAACAATTCTGAGCATTGGCCAAGCCTACCATATTACTGAATCAGAAGAGGGCGTACTTAATGCTAGCCTTTCATAAATTCCCTTGTGAGTGTGTGTTGCCAGTGATATGTCCTGTGTGAAGTCTGTCAAAGCTACTATCATAGTATGTAGTCTCGAACATATTACTGTTGTACCTGCATTGGCACCAGGCCCAGGGGTAGTGTTTGTCATGTCCTGACTATTAAGGTCAGCCTGTATCATGCTGTTACACCATTTTCCTGTTTAGCTTCTCCGCAATCTCTTGGAAACAAACCAGCGTAAGGAAATTAATCTTCTGCCATTTCATCGCTGCAGTGCATCTCCAGTCTGCATCGAGATGAGAGCATCGTCGATGAAGTCGTTGCCAATCTTAATGTCAATTTACCATCCCATCAATGCAAACGTATCTAGTTTATCAACTCGCCACTCATAGTTACTTTCTTATCCGAAATTAGCAAAAGCAGTGTTAGCTTTTTAGAGAAGATATTGGGAAAAAAACACAAAGGAAGACATTAATGATATTGGATTTATGTGCGAATGTGTTTCTGCTAAACAAAACATGAACAATGAAATGTGATAATTACCTTTTACTGTTGAAAATATGGACTTAAATTGTGGCTAATAGTGATGAATCTACACTATTACTTTCCATCCAGTATGCTTCAAATCTTCCTTTACACCAGTCATCTATTCTTACCTTGAATCTTTTGTTAATTTGTTTATTCATTCAACAATTTGTTTTCCATGTATTAATTTATTCCATAATCGATCATTCCTCTATCTATCTTTTAAGTTTTTTATCTATCCTTCAAACTCTCTACCTGCCCACCCACCTGTCCAGCTGGGGCAGTAGTTGGGTTAGACTTTCCTTTGCACTAGAAAAGAAGAAATCATTAATTTTAAATACAATTTTTGGTATATTTTTATATTATGTGACTTTTAGATGCCATGTTTATTGTTTTCGAGGAGATAGCTTTTAAAAGTAAAAAAGATGTTTTATTTAAAGTAATTATAAACATACAAAGCATATAGAACCCCTTTCTTTTCTATAAGGTTGGCTGAATTCCAGTATGGAAATTAAAAAAAAAATGCGAACTTTGAATTCACTTTATAACAATACATGAAAATATATATGCTTGTAATTTAGGTCTCTTTGTTTGCACTACTGTATATTATCATAAGCAGAAATTTTACCCAATAACTGATCACTTAAAGAAGTGTTATAACGTGTGCTTGTATACAAAAATATATTCCTCGTCAAAAACTAGATCTTTAACAACATTCCTAAAGGCCTATTCTTTGCATAAACAGACTGCAGTGCTCTTCCAGTTAAAAGATTTTTACTGGTAAACTTGAAAAACCAACACCACACACTGTCATAGCCTAAGCATAGACTGGAATGATGTTCATTTATTTAAAGAAGGCTAACCTAGGCCTAATCAGTGGTTTTTTATTTTGCAAACACAAAAATTGTTACCGGTTTTACTTAATTTTTATTGGTAATATTGATGGCTAAAAAGTATTCGGGAGAACACTGAGCTGGTATTCAGTTTAATGATTTTCCTACTAAAATGTCTGAAAATCATTGAATTGTTCCATTTGGTTACTCAACTTGAAAGTTGATTTATGATTTGATATATTAAAATAAGCAAATCAGTGTTATCACTGATTTTTTAAAATAGTTTTTCTAGAATTTTCCACATTTGCTTTTATTAATAATATAAGAAAAAAAAGATAAGTTCAAAGAAATTGTAATGTTTAGTATGCTTAAAAAGAGATGCAGTTGACAGTATATATGAGAGATTTTTTTTTTCATCTACTGATGTCACATGTTGAAGATCCGGCAGTAGCTAAGTAAAGTCAGACCTAAGCATCGGATTTGCTTAACATGCGTCATCAACTCTCAGTTGTTATTGCAGTGAGAGCTGGCTTTTTGTTCATTCACATGCCTCTGCACACAAATAATGCTTCAATAAATAACGCCTTACTTGGTGTATGCACACTCAATGATCTGGGCTGTTTAGTGTACTTGATGAGGGTGTAGCGAGGTTTCCTCGACAGCCAGGCCCAAGAGGCTTTCAGATCATTAACCTAGTCCCCGTCTAAAAATAGACCATGTTTAGTGTAAAGATTCTTCTAATCTGACCCGATTCCTGAAATAGCATGCAGATAACTAAAAATAACTTTGCTGTCGTAATCCAATCATTCAAAAACAGTCGTGGCGACAGTTGCCATGGTGAGGCTTCCTGCTGTATAATTCTGACATTTCCTTTCTTGCATTATTGAAATAATTTCGTTTTCATTCTATAGTACAAATTCAACTACCAAAAAGGTCTTTTAATGTTCTTATTTCCTTTGCTTGGTCATTGTAATTTCTCATGAATTTTTTTTTTCCTTATTGGTATACCCCATAATCTCTTGTGTACGATTGACTTACCATATTGACTATAGGTCTGGTCTCAAAGGATATGTAGAACCTATACAGATCTGTATCTATTTCTACTACCTACTACTAGCCAGCCAGCTGATTATGATGAAGGTCATTAAAACCAGTAGTGTGTGCTAACTTTTGATGAACCCAATAATAATTCTTTATGTATCTGTTTATAATACTTCTTTTAAGCAATATGGATTTATAAAACTTGCTTCTATTACGTAAAAAAATCAATCTCGCCATAAATCAATTAATGTACTTTTGAACTCATCAGTGATACAAATCAAAACTATTTGTTTAAATTACTTCTTAAAACTTTCAGATGTCAAAATATCTTTCTTAAATGTTTAAATGAAAATGTCTGTCGCCTTTTACTGTTACTACTAGTGCTGCTTTGCACAAGAGCCATTGTTGAAGAATTATCAAGATATTAAATTTATATTTTATGAAATTTGAAATATGCTTTTTAAAGAGTTTGCAGGGTCAATTTCAAAGCAAAATGTAATTTTACATTTTAATTTATGATTTTATTTGTCTGAAATGAGATGGTAGCCAACAATGGTGGAGGAAGTAGGGGAGGGTTTAAATATGGGGAACTGTCGTGTGGACATTAGATGGTGCCAGTGTTAATCAACTTTGTACATCTCAAACAATGTTTGATACACAAGTGGCTGTAGTTGGACTTTCACTTAAACTGCAACAGGATTTCCACAAAGCCTGATTGCTTAAAAATAATCTACACCAGATTGCTTACTTCCTTTATGATCCTAAAACATAAAAAGGAACAATTAAGAAGAGAGTATGTATAAATAATGTAATATTTCCCCAATTTTTCTTTCATAAGTTACTTGTCCTATAGAACATTAGCAACAGTTAACAATAACATGTGATTTTCTATTTATTAATCAATTTTTCATTTTGGCAAACTACCGACTTCTTCACAGCACATTTATAACGTTAGTATGGTACATGCTTTCCAAAATATTAAAGAGACTGTTCCATTGTAGAAATAAACTAACATTAAATCATGTAGCAGTAATGGATGTGACATGTTGGAATTATGTTATGGAGTCAGATACTCTTGCTTGCTATTACTCGAAATGTCATTATGTTATTGAAACTTTATTCCGTAAAACCAAATAAAAAAAATTACTTGTTACACTCCACCTGGATGTACTGTATGTCTAGGTTTTTTAGCCTATGCAATTCCAGTTGTGCCTACTGTAGGCATGGCACTGCTAAAGTAGCATCTAATCCAACATCAAGGAATCATGCATTACTTACACCATAGATTAATTGAAAAAACAAACAAAAAACTCACCCCTCCCCACCTAAAATTTTATTGAGATGTGACACTAAACAAGACATTTTTTTACTTAGCCTAACATTCATTGTTAGAATTTGTTTATAAAGTATAACTTGACCATGTGAGAGAAAGGTAGCTTGATGCGAAATAGTTTTCCCAGAATAACAAGTAAATAAATGAGATAAAATAGGTTTATTTGTTTGTAGACCTATATTTATGTTTATTTTTATTTCTTTATTCTGAATACAAAATAATATTCATTGATAAAAAGTACCAAAAAGGCAAATTTATTTCCATTGTGGTCCATTTTAATAGTAGAAAATTGTCGTACTCTAAAGTTCTTTTATAATGAATAAAACTTTTATCTTGTCAAACTGCTAACAAATTATTTTGGATGGCAAAGTTAACTACCTGTAACCTAGGGCCTGTTCCTACTGAGCAAAAAAAACGTGTTTTAATATGGTTATTAAAAAACGTGTTTTTTTCCCAGTAGAAACGGGCCAAAAAACAAAAACACGGTTATGCATTCTTAAAATGCGTGTTTTGACATGCGCTGTAGCTCACAGGATGCAAGGTTAACTTTAACCTCTGTAGGTGATCGTCATTATAAGCTCCGCCTACCTACCAAAGCTCGCGTTACCGTGTTCTTATTAGTTGCACATTTCACTAGAAACGAGTTCAGAAGGAATTTAACTGTTTTTAAAAAACATGAGTTTTTGGCATTATTCAGCAGAAACATGCCCTCAGTATCAGTCCTTGTACTTTTGTACAAGAACTTTTAAGTATCATGCTATACTGCTAATGTTACACAACCATGTGATACTGTACCTTTTTTACTAAGCATGATATCCATGCAGTCGACATTAATATTAAGTGCCTAACAGCTAACTCTCAGTAGTAACCCTAGCATAGTAGATTGGGATTTTTTTTTTTATCTGTTTTATGTTATGGTAATACTAATAATATTTTTTAAAGATTTATGTTTTTGATTAGACATTACATTAAGATTTTGCAGTTCAGTAGTAGATAAATTTACTTCGGATAAGGGTTTAAAAAATTTATAATCCATAATTGTTAATTTTATTTACAAAAACTGAGCCTGGTAGGTACAAAGCAAATGATGTACCAATAATTATATAATAAATAACAATATAATTAAAAAATAGAATAATTAATAATAATAATCACAATAATAATTAATTAATAATTACATTAGAACCATTTTAAGAAAAGAATTACTCTCTCATTGGTACTTCGATAAGTATTTTCAAATATTCTAGGAGTTAATTTGATAAATTATAAATTGTCATTATTGAACTTGGGAATTGTTGGTAATTCTGTAGGCCCATTATTTGGTGGATGATGCTCCAATGTAAAACAATTTTATTTTCACCATATTAGTATTAATGCACCACAATATTTCTATTACAACATATAACATTTGATATATTTAAGACCAATTTTTTTTCTTGATTTCAATTTAATGTATTGTTTTGTGTAAGAAAAGCAGTAAACGCTTCAGATAAATTTCACTTTTTAAGTAATATTTGTATACTCATTGTTGACAATGTGTAATCTTTATTATCAGCAGAAGTTGAAAGTAGTTGAGAATAAAAAACTGTTTCTGGGAACAGGCCATAATTATTATTTATTAATAGCATTTCTTTTCATAAAACCACCCTGATAATATGGCTCTAAATTCATTATTTGTATACAGTGACTTGGTTCTGATGTGTGTGTGTTTTGTAAAAAAAACCCCAAAACAGTCAATCTTTCTAGAGGGCACTGCATAAATTAGCAATAATTTTTTGAATATAAATTTGTTTGTAGTTATGATGCATTGTAAGGCTAAAACTACAAGTGTCCTTGTTTTCTATATAAATATTGAAACATGTATTCTTTACCCACGTAAGGTAGTCATGATTTTCTTCCGCGGGGTCCCCATCTTCTCAGATTGATTTGAGAGAGTGCCTTATGTTCATGGCAGTTTATGAAAAATCATAAAAAATATGCCAATGACTAAAACAACATTCAGTAAAAAAATTAATAGAAAAACATATAATTACAAATCATAAAAAATATGCCAATGACTAAAACAACATTCAGTAAAGAAATTAATAGAAAAACATATTTACAAACACATTTGCAACTCTAGAGTAAAAGTACAATTTATGAACTTGCTTACTTGGATTGCACTGTGAAGGTCATTGTACCATCAACTGACTTCAGAGACAGATTTGAATGTGTGTTTTATCATCTACGATCTATGTCCTGAATATTTAGTGTACAGTATATGAGATTCTGTCTGTTTTGGATAAAATGTTTACGTTGTGTAGACTAGGCCTATGTGATGATGGCTGCATGTTCTAGTATCTTGTCTCAGGATGTATTTCACTGTATGGCTAATCACCATTAATTGATTATAGGAGTTAAAAAAAAAAAAAAAAGATTGACCAGATTTGCTCCTGTCTCGGAATATTATGTTCTTTCTAATTGTTGACAAAAATTCAATGATGTTGGTGTTAAATCTTATGTGGTATTTTTTTCCTCTGTATTTTAAACAAATTTGTTTATCGAGGTTTAAATTTATAGTAAAATAAAAATGTGAAATAATGATATTTATTAACAATAATCACTTAATGCATTCAGGAAAAATCTAAAAACTAACATCAAAGGGTCTAATTAATATTCATTAAAAAAAAAACTAATAACAGTTAGTGCGCACATTAATAATTATAATATTCTGTAAATAATCCTTCCAATTCTACTAAAGAAATTATTTGCATAAAATGAATTTTGGTTTTATTTAAATATGAACATGCAAATGTTATTTTAATTGATGTATTTTCATACTGCATAATACTGGGTCTCAAGCCTAATAATTAATGGGAAAACATAATGTTTAAGAGTCCATAAAAATTTAAAAAAAGGTGAGTTTTAAAGCAAAATATTGAATTCCAACATGATAGCATTATTTTGAATCAGCCCAGGTATCTATGTTAGTTGCTTACATTCACTTTACAGTGTTTGTTTTGCCACCAACAGTAGCGGTATCTTTGTTTTGTTTTTTTTATTTTTTAAATAATTCCTTCTGAGCTCGTTCCTTAACAATGATGGTTATTGTGCTTTGCTAATTGGCCACTGATGAAATTTATGCGGGGAAAGTGGATCCCTTTTATGCCTCAGCTTGTCCGAGCACATCCAGCTGTGCCTAGTAGACTGCAGGTCATTGGATAAATGATACAGTGAGTGCGTTCAAGCACGACATTATTCCCAGGTTAGTTAGTCAGGTAGAATCTATTATTGGTTTACTACAGATCTCAGTGTGTGTCACACGTGCAAATAACACTTGTATGCGTCTCCAAGTTCATTGTCTACAGCTACTGTACACTACTAGCAAATAAATCCACAGGTTCTCTGTTGTTAAGAATTAGAAGTCATGCAATTATCAAATCAAATCAAAACAACTTTCACTTTCAAAAAAAAAAAAAATGAAAATTCAAATTACACATAATACAAATAAATGTACATAATTCAGGAATGAAGAAACGTAATGACATTGAATCACAGAAAATAATTGCAAACACACGTGAAAAAAAAAACTGAAAAATTAAATTTAAATTATCTATCCAGGGTACAATATTTTAATACTGTACATTGTCATGGTAACTTAATATGTACATGTAAAAATCCATGTAAAACCACAAAGAAAATGATAAATTCACATGTAATTGGAGAGTACATACATACCCTTTTATTTTACATTCTTGCGCCTTATACTTCTATTTACTAAAAATATTGTTATTCCAAAATTATTCATTGGATGCGAGTCCACCACTACATCATCACTTTTCTAACAATATGTCCTAATGTTAATAATAATGTGGATATAAATCTGGAACAGAGTAAGATGTGAACTTAGAACGTTCTAAAAATATTTTCAGGTTATTATCAAGCTTTGGCAGTCACATATTGGTTTCATTCATATCCACCATGGGAATAGAGCTTAGCCAACACCCTAATGAGATTGCGCAGCTAAGCGAGTTGGGCTTGTTGTAAGTCTCTATAATCAGGAAAAGACTGTTTGCAATTGGTAATTTTAATTATGGTAAATTGGTGGATGAGACTATTGAATATCGTATAAATCAAAGTGTTCATTGGCTTGAATGAAAATATTTGTTGTCATCATCCAAATGTAGTATGGTAGTGAGGTGAAGGGGAAATGTTCAATATCATGCTTTTACAATAACGATGATTTTAACTCTGCTGTTGTATAGATAGTTGTTCATGATTACTGTGCTTTCTGCACTTTAAAGGAGTTGGGAGTATTTTGGTTCAGTATATCATGGAGGTATTATCGAGAAGGAGATCACTCGGCAACAGATCCCTTTGACGTGAAAAACCAATGTGTTCCCCGCCTTTGGATCGCGCGCTGGTGTATTTTCTGTTACCCTATAATTCACATTTTTCGTTAGCAACAACATGCGTTTATACGCTTTAGCACAGCAGTTGTGCGATTTTGCGTTTGCGGACTTTTAGTATGTTATTATGTGTATATTTGAGGAACAGATTCCGTAAAATATTTCTGTTAAAATTACTTCTGTGTTCATTATAATTTTGTCTAAAGATCGATTGGTTCGACTATAAAACTGAGGCAGCGTAAAACTGAAAATTACTCTGATTTTGGATTGAATTTTCGAATAGTTAACCCCGTTAACCCTAAAATGACTTAGTTTATTATAATCCTCCATCATTCCTTAATTAATATCTGTTAAAATTAGAATTATCGAGTTTTTTATCCAATTTATGGAAATTTAAGTTGAAATATACCATACTTTTAAAGCTGATGTAAATGTTTCATTAAATTCAAAACTCTTTTTTTTTTAGAAAATATTATTATGTTTGGTATTTCTTGAAAGATCAATGTATTAGCTTCATTGTGTAAACGACTGCGCAGCCATAGTGAATGAATGTAAGTAGTGCGCAATGAGAAAAGAATGTTCGCTCTATTTCGCCATGTTAAATTTTTTTGGTAATCTAAGCCTGCTGAGCATTTGGTGGCGGGGAACACATTAGACTTCAAAGGCATCGCGCAAAAGTTCTTCACGCACTGAGGCAGCTTTGTTCTTGGTTCATTTGCATAGCGCTGCATGCGCGTAGCTTTTTTGAGTGATCTCCTTCTCAATAATACCTCCATGAGTATACAAAACATTTGGAGGTTGGTGCTAACAAGTCAAAATTGTGTCTTCAATGAGATTGGGGAGGGTTGGGGAGATAGCAAAAAAAAAGTACCGTTGTACAATTCATTTAACTTTACCCACACAGAAGCCCAGATTAACGCATGCTTTCCATGTGCACATACAATGTACTATGTATTTATTCTTCCTTTAAACTATAGAAATTTGCAATACTTGTGTTTTGGTTTCCAAAATGGTGCAGTTACAATCATCAAAATAGAAAGAAAACAATCACACAACAAAGGCAAAATAAAACTAATTGTAAAACTTATAGATTCATAGAATTTTGGAATGAAATTAATGTCATTTATAACATGAAATATATACATGGACAATTAATGTTAAGTTCTGTAATATGAATATCTTTTTTAAACATGCAATAATATTTCCATATTTTTGTGCACCAATAGTGGTTAAAGATGCCATCATAGGCTCACAAGGAAAATCACTCTGACAGTCATACTCTAATTCATGATAATGAATATTAAATAAATAAATAAATAAATATTGTATAAAATAGTAATAGTATAGAAATATGGTTTGCTTTATATTAAAATAACCTTTTGATACATGTTAAAATATCCAACACTTAAAGAAATCTTTGGTGCAGGGACCATAAATTTCAACCCACACACACACACTAATTGGTTTTATGTGAAAAAATTCAAATGAATTGCCCATATATGGTTGTACTATGATATCATGATGTCCATGTATGGGTAAATCACACATAATTGTCACATAGAAACAAGATGACAGTGTGGCCAGCGCTTAAAACAAGCAGAAATAACCACTGTAATATTAGTAATAAAACACTTCAGTGGCAAACATTTTAGATATCATTTCCTGTAGTCTATTTTTTTTTTTTTTTGGGTAGTGCAAGTAAGATAAAGCATGTAAAGAGTGTTTACCTCGCTAGCAGGAGCTTTGTATCCGGCTAGCTAGTGGATAGTTGATGGGAAGTAAGATGAGTTGATAAGGTCATACCAAATTCGGATTAATGAGACTATTTTTTTCTGTATTTGTCAGCATATTCTCAAGATGATTTTTAAATAGGATATTCATAATTTAGGTAGAGTATTTTGACAAGTTTACAAATAGAAATGGACATTCTTATGTTTGGTTGTGAACTTTGTTTAAAAATAAGTTTCTAAGTTTCTATTTCTTTACAATTACTTTAATTATAAATTTAATCTTTAATGATACAGTATATGCGATTTCATATTCAAAACAGTGTATTATATGTTAACTATTTTAAGGTACTTATATTGATATGTTTATTTTATAATTTTTTGGAAAAATGTAATATGATCCTTACAAATAGAAATGGACATTCCTATGTTTGCTTGTGAACTTCGTTTAAAAATAAGTTTCTAAGTTTCTATTTCTTTACAATTACTTTAATTATAAATCTAATTTTTAGTGATACAGTATATACAATTTCATATTCAAAACAATGTGTTTATATGTTAATATATATTATATTGATATGTCTATTTTATAATTTTTTGGAAAAATGTAATATGATCCTTTTCATGATAATTAAGTAGTGAAAGGTGTCATTTATCTGCAATCACCTTTCCTGTGGCCCAGCTAATTATTACCTCCCCTTCCCACTCAATTACTTAATTATAAATCAAATTTTTAATGACATAAATTTCATATTCAAAACAATAATGTGTCTATATGTTAACTATTTTAAGATACTTATAAGTTATATTGAGGTGTTTATGTTATAATTTTTTGGAAAAATGTAATATAATCCTTTTCATGATAATTAAGTAGTGAAAAGTGTCATTTATCTGCAATCACCGTTCCTGCGGCCCAGCTAATTATTACCTCCCCTTCCCACTCAATCTTGCCTCCTACTTAATCTTCTCTTCCCACTCGGTATACTCCCTCTTTTCCCCAGCATGTCGTGAAGACTATTACGATGTCCAGCAAATCTACTGACATTTTGACTTAATAAATATGAGGCTTAGGTAAAGAGGATGTGGTTTTAGTTTGATGTATGTAGAGTATTAGCTTTAAAATTTAACTAATTCGATAAAGAACAGTTCCGCGACATATGTAGATGCATCTCATTTACTTTGTTTTTCATCGAAGCATTGATGATAATCACAAAAATGATTTTGGTAATCGTAATTTGTTTATTTTGTACACCTACATTTGAATGAGAATGGCAGAGTGTTATCCAAGGCTCCACTAGAGTAATAATAGTTTGAGAGATAGCAGCAGAACAGATTCTAAAGGGCTGTTCCCCTCCCACCATTTTGACAACAATAACTGTACAATGTGCATTTTGGACTTTCTGTACCTTTCTGTATTTATTGGACAATATTGAAAAAGGGTTGCCATTACAGAATTATGATTTATTAACATAAAAAACCCAGAAATCTTTTTCGATTTTTGTTTAAAAAAGGTGTATTTATTTTAATTGTAAAACATGTTGCTATATACCTGTAAATATGAAATCATCATACATCAGAATGTAACGTTGTTATTGTTCACTCTTCATAGAAGCTTATCTAAACCAATCAAAGATAACATAATATTTTCATCGTGATGATGGGATTTTTTACTAGACCTGCAAATACCATCAGTTAATAAAGATCTGGACAGTTAGCATTTTTGCCTGTGGCCAGCTAACTGTCAGTAGCAATTTGACGATTGGTTTGTAACTGAACTATTGCTCATCAATAATGGTAATACAGTGTCTGGTGATAAATATATCTAAATAACAAAGCTTTCCAGCTGATAAATTATCATATTTTCATATTAGTTAACTTTATATTTGATAGTTGATGCTTTTTTATATCAGTTTACTTTCTAACCTTCTCTTAAGGTCCTAGTCTTTAATGGAAACCAACAATTGTTGTTAATTTTGAAAGAGTCAGCTTTATTATAAAAAATGATTTTAATGATTTGAAAAAAAAAGATCCTATATTTTTTTGTTTAATATTATCAATTAATGATAGTTTTTAGAAACATATTTCCTGCCCATTGGAATTTTAACCTAATACATTCCGATTGCCATTCAAGGGTTCAAGTTTAAAAAAAGAAAAAAATGTATTTTTTTTGTATTTTAAAGGTTTTGAATAAAAAAGAAAACAAAGGATGTGAAAGCCCTGATGGTGATCCTGAATATACACTTACACCAAGAACAGAGGAGAAGTACAAGAAAATAAATGATGAGTTTGATAGGATGATGGGGGTTCGTCCGCAGGTAAGGCAACATGTACTAAAGTTAGTTTTTTTTAATGATAATGATAAAGAGGAGTTAAAATGAGGTCGTGTACTCAACTGTCTTTACCATTTGTAATATAAACAACTTGTTGAGTGTGTGTTATTGTACAAGTGAGTGCTAAACATTTTTGTACAAGTAAGATTATGAAAAAGAACATAATGAAAAATAAAAAGAAATTCAAAATTTAGATTAAAACTGCACCTAGGGAAAGGAGAGCGTGCTTTTCATATGTCAGGCCAACCTCGCAGATGTATGTCAACTGAAGTTGTAAATTTAAATTTGTTTATCAAATTTAGTAAGATTTTTCTTTCTTACCTAAAACAATGTTTCCTTTAGTATAGTTTACTAACTCCCATTAAAGTCATAGTTATGAGGAGGCGACCTTACAGACAAACCATACATATTTTCTCTAGTATTTGTCCACACAATGGATTTCTTCACGAGACTATGATGTACTGGATTGTTACACTTTAATTATATGGAGTAGTACCATTTCTCTTGTATATGTAAATGATGCTACAGTAAACATCGCACTTCTTTAATTTTCTCTCCAGGATGTCCATATGCATGGCAATTATCCCCCAGCCATGCCAGTGAGCATTCCCGTATCACAACAACATCCTGGTGTTAGCCATTCAGATTACAGCCAGCCTAGCAGCTCGTCGGCCATGCTTCCCCCACAACACAATCCTCGGCACAGCCTAAGCCCTCAACCCCTGATTCCAAGGACAAGCCTCAGTCCGCAACCTCACATGGTACGAACTAGTATCAGTCCCCAGCCACAGATATCACGGAACAGCCTCAGCCCACGACCACCGCCAAGGCCAGCTAGTACAGGTTAGTTGTGTAAATCAATCTACTTATTCATTCATACAAATTAATCGAAATGTTATAATGTAATTTCACAACATGATCAACTGCATCTTCTGCAGTATTCATTACTTTTGAGCCCACTTACTTGACGTCATACTAAGGTAAGCAATTAGATTTATTTACACAATATATAGTATTAAGTATAATAACTATCATTAAAGAATGTTATTACCAAAGATGATATTGATGCCATAAATTATATTTCTGATAATCATCCTATAACATTATTGTAATATTGTTGATGAAAAAAAATCAATGTGACTACCATATGAGTCGTATTGTATACTCACAACCATTGGTTTGAAGCACCTATGATGATCTGGTATTAACGATGAGGATGATGATGTCATAAATGATATTTCTGATGATCATCCCATATCATTGTTAATATTGCTGTTGGAGTAATCAATGTGACCAGCATAGGATTCGTACACAACCATTTGGTTGCATGCCCGAAGCCTTTACAGCCATGCCACATATCTTCTGCTGGTGATATCTCATTAATGATATTACAGTTAATAATCTCAATAATGAAAAAAAAAATGCTGTTACATTGCAATGATGAATGTTCTGCATGATCATAAAAGGTAGGTAAATGTTTGAAGCTATATATAAGTATACATTCACATGGATTCCTAATAATGAGGGATTTAATTCTCTTTCCCTGTCTCAAGTGTAGGAGGATAAGATTGTTAATTGCTAGTTATTTTATGATGTTCCTCCATGTGAATTTATTTTTATACTTAAAGGAGCATTTTATATACAATTTCATGAACTTTCTTTTTAATAGTGAAATACCGTAGAAATGAGAATCGAAATATAAAACATTATATAGTGAAAACTTAAATTGTTAAGCATATAATATGATATTGTTAAGCATATAAAATGATATTTTATATGACACAGAGTAAAGGTCCTTCTGTGTTCAAAGATAAATGCTTTTGACAATTAAAAAGAGCTAAAATTCAGGTGTAGGGTCACTTTTGAAAACTAATAATTGTAAATTACAAATATAATATAATGATAATGATAAATGTGTAGATTTTTATGAAAATTTTGATTATTCAGATGGCGATTCTAATGATAATTCAGGCATGCATTACTCAATTTACTAATTTTTTTCACGAGTGAATTTTCGCACAAATATAAAGTAAAGTTGGCATTTATTTTTTGCCGGCAACAAATGTCGTAGACTCCAGTAATGTTGGATATATTGCACATTTATCGGCATTCTCTGTGTTGTGTTTATTAATCAGTCAAATTGTGCAGTGAATTTATTCCCAAAGTGGCTTTCAGATACTGGTAAATCGTTTGAAATGTCGACCAAGTTATAGAACTGAATAAGGGCCGGTCTGGTCATCTGGTCTAGGCTGTGTGTTAGCTAGAGTTCAACTCTCTTTGGCTGGCCTTTCTGTAGGTTTCATGCTTTGCTACACTTCGCTTTCTAGATATAGGTCACAAAAACAAGCTTATTTGAATCGAGTATTGTTTTTTTCCTGTTCGATGTCAATAGAAGCTGAAATGTATGCCATCGTTCCTTATTTGATATATTGCACCTCCGCTACTTTAGACCAATGTTTGCTTTATATTCATATCTCTACTTTGTTCTTCTTGTTATGATGGCTATAGGATTATTATTACTTATTAATATGTGTCATGAGATCTAGTAATGTAGACATTTTTTTTATGAGACTCCTTTCAAGTAGGTGGCGGCTTCATGGAAAGTAGACTTAACCAAGTTCTATATAAACCAAATTAAAATTATCCGCATCAAATCAATGTTCATTTTATGATATAGAGTTATTATATCGTACTCTGTGCCATTGCAGAATTATGTCAAAATGAAATAAATTTATTCAAGGTTCATATATTAAATTTGTTTTTAATTAAGATTTTCCAGGCCTTTTTTTAATAAAGGAATATCTACATGCCTATAATATTTTGGATTTATTAAATTATATCATCTAATATTGATATTTGTATATTACAGATGCTATGGTTATGAACTAGTTATTATTTAAGTGAGATATAAATCAGGGAGTTAAAAAAATCTGATCTGCTCAGTCCTCATTGGTAGTTGAAATAAAACTTTCGAAAATCCTCAGTGTTTTTGAATCCTGGGGAATACACTTTACAAATAGAATGCATTCCATTATAATTATACTCTTCATTACCATCCAATGAAGTGCAAAAGTCCTGTAAATCTGTGTCTGCACTCTCAATTTTTACGGGACAATTCAATTACAGTACACCGTGATTTGCCAAATATGGATGTGATATATGACATCATTTTGGCCATAAATGGGCAAATCACAGAAAATCTGATATAGTTTGGACAGAGAGTTAATGAACGTCATACCAGGATCACTCTTCCTTAGCTGTATGAGTTAATTTTTTTTTAAATGATGACGATATATCTTTAAAATTTAATCCACATGACAGTGGTTTAAATTGTTTGTCGAATTAAAGATCTAAGAATTGGATTTTGCTAGTTCTAATATTCCAAGGTAAGTATAAGTTCTTTTGTGTCATAGCATCAGATGTATATTCAAGGTAACGTATCATTGTTGATTGATATAATAATCGGTCATAAGTATATTTTCTTTTCTTGTTTAAATATTTTTATAGTATATCAACGGAAGTGATGACTATATAAATACTATTATGTATGATAACGAATCGTATCAATATGTATGAATGATCCTTTGCAATATAATATTATGGAGCATAGTGGATAGAAAGCCTGGTTCAATTCACTGCAACAGGTAACTTGAGACTCCCGGCAAATCAGCTATCACCTGTAACTTGTGACTCATATGCATACGTTTACATCATGCTTTTATGAGTCTCAAGTTGATAGTAGTGTGATGATTCGCTGTCTGGTTTCATAGCACCTGGTATTTTGTAGTGATGCAGTTGACTGCTGGAATGGAAGCTTTGCATCCAGATAATTTTGCATCATGTCTTGCCCCTTGTCTACAAAAACCACTGCCACTATAACCTGTCCCCACTCAAACTACCACTACCATTGCCACCACCACAGCTTCTAATACCACCAAACTCAATAGCTTCTAATATGACAACTACAGCTACAAGCAACACCACAGTCACCATACCACAAATACCAATTACTATAGTTGCTGTCACTATAACCACTAGTAACACAAGTGTCGCAATTGTAAACAATGACACTATATAAAGCATATTGCCAGCAACCACCAACAACTCAACAAACATCAGCAATACATATCAATCACTCTGATTACCACCACCATCACAGCTACCATCACCTACCACTATCATACGTTGGCATGCTTATTAGTAACCCTTGGTCCGCATGTGTGTTTGTGCGTAAATGCAGGTGATATTGGCTCCCAGGAAACAAGCAGCGAGAAGAGTGACAGCAGGGCTGGCCTAAGCCCCAACGCAGGTGAGATGAGACGTAATCTTGTGTCGTGCATGGGAGTTACTTGCCTCTCGTCATTGCTTCACACCTTATTATACTATTGTATCTCCATGCACAATAAGCCTTCCTCTGTGTGCGCCTCATCCTACCACCATGCATACTTATCCTATCTCTCTGTACACCCTTCCTATCTCTGTGTAGACCTTAATCTGTCTTCGTGCATACCTTATTATTCTGTGCCTGATACTATTAAAATTTATTTCTACTGAATCTTAACAAAAAATGTGGTTTTTTAAAAAATATTTTACTCACAAAGAAGTTTTCTTGTACAGTTTTTTTTTGTCACTGAGCAAGTTCTGTCTAGAATAAAGCATGTCCTCACAAATAATTCTAAATGACATATACCTTTCCTTATTTCTCCTGGTAACGAGCATGAAGGAAATATAATGTGTTATTTTATTATTTAAAGATGTCGTTATTGCCGTGAAATAAGAGATATTTTACCTTCAAACTACCTGTGTAATAACCCAGCTTTATAATTGCATTGAGAGGGAAAACGGATCGAAGAATAGTAAATTTAAACACTAGTAAATGTGATACCAGTGTATATATATTTTCTAATCAAAATTGTAATTTGTTTCTTACTGATATAATACATTTGAAGCTTATAACGCAGCTTAAACTGTATGGCTTTCCTTTCATCATTTGGGTTGCAGTTGTATAGTATATTATTTGCACGATAGAAATATTAAGAACTAACTAAAATTTGCGCGGAATAAAGGTAGGAAAATAGGTGTGCAAACAGGTAACCACGGTTATAATTGGTGGTGCAATAAGACAAATTTTTGGAAAACGTGCATTAAAATTGAACCTTATTTTAAAAGTGCGTGGATGGATTTCCGGGTTTTAATTTTTGTATGGGACAGGTATTACTTAACAGTCTGACACACTAGTAAATTTGCACGGACAACGTGCTTTCCTGAATTGGTTGCAATGACAATCGCAATGCAACTTGTTAAAACCTCTTAAAGATATTTGGAATTTGAAAAGCAAGGTTCCCATTAATGTATCTTATTCATTAAGTAATAAAAGGAGAAAAATAATACTTACCTCCTAAATATTACTTAATTATATAAAAGATTAAATGATAATAGTCAGGCAGTCATCCCCATACCTCCTTTTTTTGCAATGAATTTGAATACAGGTTATTACACTGATAACATTTTCTGTTAATATGCATGCGTATTGTAGAATAGATTTATAAAAGATGGTTTGTATAGCTCATCTTGGCTACTAGGCATACTGCAGAGAACTTCTTGTGTTGTCTTTCTGTAGATGATTATCATCTTTTAGCCTTTTTATCTTGCAATTCCACTAGCTTGTTCAATTTAGTTTCCTTTTCGTATTGTAAATATTGTTTGTAAATCTTTGGTAAACTTATGAAGAAATGTTCATTTGTATTTGTTACATGTCAGTTGGCACTAAACCTTGACTGCCCCTGGCGACCAGGGGCCCAGTCAAATTTTCAATTTCAAATTGAAAGAATGAAAAAAATAAAAAATAAATAAAAAATATATAATAATGTAAAATGTAAATTAGTTTTAATTATCAAAAGTATGTTTTATGGTATTTTTTATCTAAATTTAAAAAAGTATTTTAAACTAGGTACATGTTCAAAAAAGTCATGGTGTTATAGATATAGGGTTAAAAAATACATATCAATAACAAAAAATACATTCTAAAGAAATCAACTCTTCCCTTTTCCACCTTCCCCCCCCCCCCAAAAAAAAGAATACCCCACCATATTATTTCAGATTTTTCTAGTTTCAGTGTTCAAGGTGTATCAAGATTTACTCATTATGATATTCCACAGCTATTGCTGATTTGTGTGATATTTACAATGTTCTTATCTACGTAAAACACATAATATAAATACATGTTCACAATATTTAAAAATACTATTCACGGTATTTAAAAACACAAATTTATGTAAAACGGTCAAGCCCACTTTAATAAAAAAAAAAACTATGTACAATCAGCGGGATTTGTATTGAGATTTACATTAAAAAATTATGTTCCTAATACAAATATTACATAAAACGGTCAAGCACACTTATAATTGAATCAGACAAGATCACTTGGATTTACTCTTTTGAGAGTAATTACATCAGCTAACTTACTCTTTTTAATAAAAATTTCTTTCATATTCAAGTAGACACACAGTGATCTATGATTCAATTATGTTCCATTTTCCTAGGTTTAGGGACTGCAAATGTTTTAGTTATGAAAAAAAAAATATGTTAGTGAATCAAAGCATTTGAACCCAGGATTTTAAATTTGAAGGCAAGCATCTAGTAAGTTACAGCTTAAGTTTGATCAAAGACTATTTAGTAATTGCCTCCATTGCAAAAGTCAGTTGATGTTAGTAACTCTAAATACATATTTGCAGATTTTATGACATCATTAAACATAAGGAAGATTCTGAATTTAAATCCTGTAGAATGCTACAATTTTTTTCACAGCTAAAATAACTCTATACACTTTTTTTTAATTGCTATAATAAGAAAATGTTTTATTGTCATAATTACAAATATTGGTGAACTTGAAATTGGTCTTCATGATAGTGCAGTTAAACGTAAACCAGATATTAGTTAAAGGAAACAAGTAGATTATGAAATTCCAGTAAACCAATATAGACTTAAGCAAATGACTGGAAATGTTGAAGGCTATACTGATGTTCCCGAGCACATTATCACTCATGTTTTCTTCAATATCCTTACTGTAGTGGTTTAAATATGCTTTTAGCAATTGCATCTGTTATTGCAAATAGGATATATGTGTCACTTTAGAAGGATACCCCCTCACCAACTCATGATTTTGCTCTGTCGCAGCAGGATTTCCCTTGTTTTTTTCCATCCATAATTGTTGACCTACTAGAACTAACTAGGACATCATCTGTATAAACAATTTGTATTAGGGCTCAGATTAACTAAAATAATATTTACTTTAAATTTTAAACAGTATATTTCTCACTTAAAATTTTCAAATGACCTATGTAAGTGTGTATTTAAGAAGTTATCTAAAGATATGTATTACAAAAATGATTTATTTTTTAAAATTTAGTATAGTACTTTATTCTTTATTGTTATACTTTAATAAAAATTAAATATTCTGTATTTCAAAACAGAAACTTCTACACAAAAAACAATAAGAAATTCAAATAAAAATCAAATAGCAAAATAAATTGTAAGATTCCTTTGTTTCTGATTGAAAGTTTTTGTAACTTCATGATTCAGAATTGAAACTTTACATTAGAAACGAAACAAATTCAAATTAAAATCTTATTTAAAATTCAAGCACAGAGCATAAAAAAAAAATGTCTGATACGTTCAGATTTCGAAACCCCACATCCCCACGTTAAATATTGTCATCCTACACTTGGCGATTTATTGGCGATGGCTCAAACTGGATATGCTAAATTTATGTTTCACTTTGATGTTACGGTTTACCACTGGTTACACCAATGACAAGCTAATTGCAAATTCATGTTAGTTTGTAAATGCCTCTAGGCATAGAAACTCATATCTTCCACTTTGTCATCCTTGTTGAAAGTTCACTCTGAGTTTTTATACAAATTATTTTAATAAATAAATATTCACAAGATTGATGGATTGGTTGTTTGATTAATTTGGTTAACTGAAATGTCATTTTTATCTTCAATTCTATGTTTAACCTTTTGTCATCTTGAAACATTACTTGAAAATCTTTCTTAAAAAAAAAAAAAAAATTTCAACAATGACATTAACGTTTTTAATTATTATATTTTTATTATTTTGTTTGTTGTAACTTCCCCTTTAAACTGATTTCTTGAAGACAAAAAAAAAGTTTTTATATTGTGCTTCTCTCCCCTGTACCATTTTCTAAATATGGTACACTTAAAAAATGTTGCAACAATCCAAATTAGAATATAATTATTCATTTATAATGCTGAAGCTTTATTTTAAACTCCATTAAAATAGATTTAATTGCAATAGTTTTGAATTATATAATAACCCTTTCATCATGTTGAAACATTACCTAAAAAAACTAAGAGAAGCCATATTTTCATTTTTTCCCTAAAAACACTATAAAGTCAAATATTATTACCGTAATCAGACTGATGATAAAGTATTGATTGCGTTCATGAAAAATATTTTCAGCCAGAACATACTTTTTCTTTTGACATTTGAAAATCATTAAATAGATACATATATTTATCATCTAGACTTACCATAGCCAACAAAATCTAATATACACTAAAGTAAAAATAGAGGCATACAAAGATCTATTATTGTAGCATGCCCAATTGATTCGTTGATACTACTATTTTTTTCCTGAATTGAACAATCACTAAGCAAACTGCATTGTAGTATCCTGGACTATGCATTCAATGGAAGCATAGTGCCATAGCAATTTGATTTCGTTACCGGCATCTTCCTGTTATTCCTCAAAGGACTCATACACTGCTTTGCAAAAACCACACCTTTGAGGCTCAAGACATAATGCACATGCTGGGTTCACCTGAATGTTATACTGAAAGTATGGAGGGAAACACTACATACAAAACAAGGGATACCTACAGACCCACACTGTTGATAATAAAATAACACATTCTCCAAGAATGGTCTTCTCTGTTCACTTTTTTTGCAATATATACAAAACATATAAGCCACTATTTGTATTCTGTGAAATATGCTCTTAAATAGAATTTGAAAGTAAATTAGAATAAGACCAACATTCGGAAACACATTTTAGCTGAAATATTATTTATTATTTTTTATTAAAATGATATTCTTACTGTACTTTAAAGAATGTTTGACCTAAATCATTTTATTATTTTTTCTAGTTGTGTAGATAGAATTAAAATGTTTTTGACCTAAATAATTTTATCAATTTTCACAGTCTTACGATGTTTTACAGTTTTTGTATTTCTGTTTTTTAAAATGTTTTTTAATGTATTCTCACATAATTCAGCGTTAATGCTGCCAGTTAAGACAAAGTAAAATGCAAATTAAAAAATAACCTATTTTCAGTAAGTGTAATTGTATTTGTTAATATTTTTTTTTTTAATCTTTTAATATTTTAAGATATTCATCATCAAACACTAACTAAATTTGGTGCCTGATAGATCAAGGTAGTAAGTTTTCTTCCAGTGTAGTTTAGTCAGTTATCCCAGTAATGATTTGTTCTTTGTTTATTCTTCATTTTTTTGGTGTTTTAAATTTCAGTAACAATATTCCTGAAACATTATTTATACAGGAATGTCATAACTTGGTGAGTCAACAAAATTGTTGAGTTGCCCTAGCACAGTGATAATTTTATCAGATTTTCATGTACTAGATAAGCCTAGGTGACAAGCCTTAATTCAAGGGTTCCTGGTTAACAGCCACTCAAGTATTTTAGCTGAATTAATTTAAAATTATTAGACCAATAGATGAGATTTAACAATAATTAAATGAGATTTGTTGTTGGTCAAATATGATCATAGAAATATTTATCTCTATTATAGGAAGAAGACCAGGGAAAATTCTTTGGATAATTTGTTATTGTATTCACTTAATGTTGAAACTTAAAATTATGCTCTTATTTTAATAATTGATGATAAGTAGATTTCAGATTTGAGTTGCAGGTTTTGCCTTTGATAAATCCCACTAGGTACCCCGGCCTCTACTTCACATATGAGCTGTGGGTGTGTGTCATCCTATATATTCTAAACCTAGGTGCAAGCCAGCTATAGTATATTAACTTTCACTTGTTACTGAGATAAAAGCCATTATTTATTTTATCAAAGCACACAACACATGCACCAAGGATTGTCAATGGCGAATATATCACTGTCTTACTTTTACGTGACGATCCCTTTTGCCAGACAAACCCACACACACAATGCTTTACACAAACTAGATCACAATATTAGATTTAGGGTGTGGAGTTGTTTTTTTGTTGAAACCGATGCGACTCCTATTCAGGCATTAATTAAAAGAGAATAAACCAGACTTATATTTAATATTAATGATGTACACATTTGCTTGTACCATAAGTAATTTAGACAATGCTGGTTTTAAATGGATCCATACATCCATAGGAACCATCCTGCATTTTTAGTTATTTTTATTCAAACCTGCTGGTTGCCTAGTTTTATTTTGAATTATTAACAATGAGTTGATAGTTGTCTCTGTAGCATTCAAGTCAAAACTGATATTTTCATGATGATCTCTGGTAAATGGTGATTGTCTCGTATTGCTGACTACATTTCTTGATCACTGCCAATATTTTTTTTTTGGTAATAAAATTGCCATTCAATAGCTCATAATGCCCTCAATTTGTAGTTAGTAGATGTATAGCCAAGGTAGAAGTGTAGTGCATTTATAGTTATCATTGATTGCTATGGTCAAGTGGTTGAGGTAGTCCATATCATGACGTTGAATCATTCGTTCATATTCACTAAAAATAACTATCTACCTAGGCCTCATAATGCACCATATTTGAACACACTTTAGTTCTAGTTACAACTAGGTTTGTACTACAATAGCACTTCACTTGCAACTATATATAAGTAGTGTAGTTTAAAGTATAACATCAAATTTGTTAAGCTGGTTAGCATGCATAACAATCAACTATTATAACTAACTATAAAAAAAACCAGATAAGTATAATAGAAACATAACTTAATTGATTTTAGTTGACCTGTGATACAGGGGTGGCGCCAGGATTTGCCCGACGGGGGCAGGGCCAAGGTCCCCGACGAGGGGTCAGATTTCCCAGACGAAAGCATTGTGGGCGCGGTCGAGCTTCGATTAAAAGGTTTCGAAAGTGGCCCGGTGGGCGAAGCCCCCCAAAAATTTCACAAATTTAGGGGTTTCAAAGGTTTATTTAATCGATTTAGAGTCAATGCTCTTATCCCTGTCTTTTATACACATCTAGATGTGTATAAGAGACAGTATATATATTGTATAAGAATATAGTCTTTAGTTTATAAAAATTGAATATATTTTAATAGCACCAGCTAAGAGATACACCAATTGTGTTGAAACTTTAAGGGCTTGATTTTCAAAGTCGGGTACCTATATTTGAATCTTCAAAAACAGAAGATAACATCTTCACTCCAAAACCTTTATGAACTCAAATTATTGTGTAATTTGTGAGTGTATGGCACTTGCTGTTGAAACCAATGGAAATAAAATAAATTAAAAGAGTTATGTATCATATTTCTTTTATTTACCTTAATAATATGCTATTTATTTATCTGGTAGTTACAGTAGACACATTTTAATATAAAAAAAAAAATGTCTATATAAACAATAATATTCATTAATGGTATAGTTCCACACTTCTTGTCAGTTTACATCTTATTCAGTTCATTACCTCTCATGTCCCACCTTTCATCTGATCATCCTTTTCTATGTTTTAATCTGATAATGCTTTGCTTGGTATTAGATAACTAACACATTGTTAGTAGATTGTTTTGGTGTCGAAACGACTAACGCTACTTACAATTATAATACGGGTGTACTGGTTTGTATTGTTATTGTGTTTGAATTGGTGCATAACTATGAACTGTGCATGTTACGCATGCCCTCCAATCTATGTCTTCTCAACATGCATTACGTCCCATTTTATTTAATTTAAGCCGTGTGAAAATTTCCTTTTCAGGTAACGGATACCTTCAGGTCCCCCATTCTCAAGTGTTGGGTCATCCAGGAGCCACGTCCCCGGTCAGTAACAACAATCATTTGATGGTTAAAGCTCCGAACATGCAGAAACAGCAGTTGACCTCACCGGCTAATCTACGACCGCACCTGAAAGTGGTGATACCAACGTCACGTAGCATGCTCCCTCACGTAAGTACAACCTTCAACAACCTTCAACAATTCACACATAGCATTATTTAATAATAATTTTGTTACTTGGTGTTTGGGTAACGAATATGTTTTTTTTAAAGTTATGTTGTTTTCCCTTGTAACAGCCGAGTAATATATGTTTATATATATATTTTTTTTGTATATTTTTTTGTATGAATATGTAGTGACAGAAAAATGTTTCTTCAGTTATTTCTACAAAACATAAATTTTTATAATTAGTTATAATTTTGTCTGATTTCCTCACCACATTATGTTTCTGGTATTGTTGGAGTTGTTTTTTCTATAGAGTGATTCACCCAACTGAACTGTCATTTCACATTACTCTTGGGCAGTCATTTTGGTTGGTGTAATTTGTCCCTGATTCCACTTACATGTGTACTACATTTCATTCAAATCACAAAAACTTAACAAAAACGTCTGCATGCTAGTGTGTGTAAAATTACTAGTCAGTAAACCGTCTTTTTGATTTATTGTTTGTAATATGATCAAAAGATATATGAGTAGGATTGATTCAGCCTAAAATCGTAAAAAATAACTAATCGTCCAAGCATGAAGTTGATGTTCGATGTTGCTGGTGTAACAATGATTTTGATTGAGTGTTCAGTAGATTGATCATAGTAGAACTGGCATTGACAAGTCATCTGGTCTTTAACAGTGTCTCATAGCAGACTAAAAGCATTTTGTACTCTCATAAGAAATTTCACATCACTGACATCATCCAATAAGTCTGGAGGTGGAGTATGGTATGTCAGTGTCAAATACTGTAACCATGATGTTCTTAAATAAATGCTCTTATCCTCATAAGCTTTGATAACTTTTGCTCATGTTGGGCTTCTATATCAACTACACTCAATAATATTCAGAAACTCCCAAGATAAGGTATGTTTCATAAACCAAATCTTGAAAATTGTCTTTGATTCAAAACAAACAAATTTTGTTTACTCTGCTGATGGAAAGATGGTAACATAACAACTCACAAAATAAGATCCCTAGGCCTTAATGTGAAATCTATTTTACCGGGTTCCCTCTATAACCTTCCTACAAACCTGCTATTTTCAACATCTATCCCTTCTTTTCAATTCACCTTAAAAATATATTTCTAATGTCAATGTTTAGACTTAATCAAGTACTGTTAGACTGTAAGTTACTTATTGGACTTAAGTTTATATAGCTTTATTTTTATATAATAATAAAGTATTAGTGTGTACATTAATGTAAGGGTGGCTAATAATTAGCTCACTCGAGTCGGAAAGGTTGACTTACCTTCACAATTATTGCTCAAATGATATAAATAAATAATAATTACTGTACTAAAAATACAAAATAATAATAGTAATAACATAGAGTAGGTCCATGTTCAAATTAAATTAAACACATTTATTCGAGGTATTTGATTGCTATCATAAAAGAATTGACAAAAATAGATGTAATACCACAGGCAGTGTGAACTAATTATTACCCAGGGGTTGATGTTATGACCTACAAACATCTCAAGAAGTAGTTTCTCATGCTTTTTGTATGATATTTTTTGAAGTTTCTACAATATGACTAATAATTTTTTGCTTTTTTTGATATTATATTAAATTAATATTAATTTTTTAACTATTTATATTATTTTTCATATTACAATTTTAATTTTTTTTCTAAAAATTGTGTATTATTTAATATTAAATATTATTTTACAAAATATAATTTCTATTGTAATATTTTATATGATATTTTAATATGATAATGTACATCATTATTTTTTAACATTTTTATTTAACAATTATTATACTGTAATTATTCAGAATTATATATTATAAATAAAAATAATTGTTTCCATCTACGTCAGTATCTATTGTACGAGGTTCAACGTTTATCTTTTGTTGTTAAAATGAGGAAGACATATTATTTTTTTTTTGCTGTGTGTGCGCGGGAGTTTGTAGAAGCTGAGGAAGACATTGGCGAATGGTGAAGTCTGAATGCAAGGTCAATCGCTGATTTCCTTCCTTTTCTTTGATCAAATCCAGTCCAGGTTGAATTTCTGCCAATATTAGGATTAAAAGGAAACTCAACTCAAAATTCTAAAGATGGTGTAGAAGCTGCTCTAAACAGAAGATGAAAAACATGAAAAAAAAAAAAAAAATCCAAAAACACCCAATAAAGGGAAGTTGATTTATGAATCAATACTTGTCAAATAATAATTTTTTATTATCTAAAAAAGGTTTTTGTAGTTAATATTTGTTTTATATGCCACATACATAGATTAAACGAGGCCTAAAAAAAGTAATGAAAAGAGTAACCACCAAGTAGGCCTAGGTGGTCAAAGGGCTAACCTCTCTCGATGTAGAGGTTGCCATCCTCTGTACTGTCTGTGCATGTCATAAATTACACAGCAACGTTATAAGTGGGGCCTAGAAATTACATCTTGATAGAGAAAAAAGTACTGTGCTTTGACGTGATAGTACTTTTTTCCCTGGGAATTTATGATCATTCAACCTACGTCATAGGACTGATGGTTGAAATTATTATCCATATTTTAACCAATTAGATGCCTGGAATCTATGTATGCAGTATATAATTATTAATACTGCAAATGAAGTTAAAATAATATGCTTGTTTGAATGTGTCTAAAGTAACTTAAATGGGAATTTGTACTAAAGACTAAATGTCAAGTTTGTGATCCATAAAGGGGAAAATATGAAAAAAAAAATTTAAAAAAAGAATAATAATAAAATGTTAGTATATCAACAGATGCTATAGTTACAGATTGACATTTATTTTAAGTTAATGACTTGCCATGTGGTTTTGTTACAAACATTTCCAAGGTAACATTGTCTACTTAGGATACAGGTTTAATGAGCTTATATATTTCTGCCATAAATTAATATTTCAATACGCCTTTTCTAAAAACCAGGTCTGTTTAAATTTTATAAAATTTAAACCAAGTCCGTATATTTGGCAAAGACAAGCCAAACCAGTCACTCGTCGCAAAAATTTTGAGTTATTAATACAGTGTTAGAGAGTAAAATAATAGCTATAAAATGGTTAAAAAATTATTCAAATCGGACAGTTCCTTATGAAGTTAAAAGCGTTTAACCACACAGCTGTTTAAAGAACAATATATGAGAAATTAACCGTCAAAGTTTATGATTTCAAGCATTTCTCCTGCAGAAACTATCTTTAAATCCTTAAAAAGTATTGTTTTAACATTGAAAATGGGGAAAATAACAGCATAGAATGATATATTGTAGATATATAAAGGTTAGTTTAGTGCAATAAAATAGATTTTAAAAAATTTGACATTCCAGCATGGTTTGGCCATTTTCTCTGAAACACGATTGACTGGTTTGGCTTGTCTTTGCCACACATGCTTATGAACATTATTAAAATGTTTGCTACATTACTTTTTAATTTTGAATGTCCATTTTGCTGACAGTACTGCTGCAAAACTATCTCAAAGCAAGCTTTCCCAGGGGGTGCTATAACAAGCTTATCATAACATTTATTTTCTCCACGCAACTGGTAGCACACTGAGCTATTTTTGTAAAAAGCACTCCCTCATGTGCTAGATTCAGACCAATTTTGCCTGCTTTGTATCGGCATAAACCAACTTATTTTATCAATCTCAGTAAAACATTCACCTCTTAGTGATTTAACATTTTTAATATGGGTTGATTACAAGGTGTGTCATCTGTATGAAATCAATAATGAGTGTTTGCCAGATTGGTGGTTTAACTTTTTTTAGAATGTCATCTAAATATACCCACAACCATACACTATATAAAATAGTGTGGGTAGCTATCAAAATATAAAATATGATGATGACAACACTTCTTAGAATAACACACTATATTTTAACCACAAGTATTTATTCACACAGAGAACATCTTCAGGCAAAGGCTATAATTACCTGAAGAAATATACAGTGATACATGTACCTTGTGGTTCACTTAAATTTTTTAGACTTTCTCATTTTCAAAGGCCAACTAGACTAATACAAGTTACAAGGAAATTTATTGTACTGTACAGTAATAAAGTAGATGACAAATACTATAGTATCAATGACTTATTTTTTCCCTCCTTCCCCTTGTTAATTAGTAGTTGTAGAGCTCGCAACATAGGGTCGTCTGTTTCTTCAGATTCTTCTCAAATTCCAAATGACTCTTAATCAATTATGCTTCACATTTGGCATTTAAGATGACTTTAAACTAGAATCACTGTGTAAAACACATGAATACTTTTGGCAATGGCATTCGTTTGTATTTATTTTCAATAATTTTTTGGTGTATTGCCAGCTTCTTCTCAAGTACACATGGACACGGAACACTGATTCTAACTTTATTCTGTCAGTTTTTGTAGAAAATTTTCAATAGTCGAAGGAAAGGTGATCAATGATAAAAGTAATGGATTTACGAATAGTCCCCCATTGTGCAATGAATATGTGTTGTTAACAGTTTGTAATTTTATTTATATTTATTTTCTCTCATTTTTTCTCTCATTACAGGGACAATTAAATGATCTAGCAACACCAACAGTTTCTTTAGCAACCCCTAGCAACCCACAGGGAGCACCGAACTATCCATCAGCCATGGCAACGGCATACCAAGCAGGTAAATTAAACCAATTTAAGTGTTCCATGCTATTAAAACTATTAAGTATGATACTATGGATGTGATGTGGCATAACCAGTCACCCGTCGCAAGCCAAACCAGTCACCCGTCGCAAAAAGCAATTTTTAATTATTAATACAGGGTTAAACAATAAAATGAGAGCTATAAAATGGTAAAGGAATCATTTAAATCCGACATTTAGTTATGACGTTACAGGAGTTTAAAAATACAGCTGTTTAAAGAAAAATATTTGAGAAATCAGCTTAGTTTACGATTTCAGGCATTTCTTAGGCAGAAACCATCAACAAATCATTAGAAATTGTTGTTTTAATATTGAAAATGGGGAAAATAACAGCATAGCATGATGTATAGATATGTAAAGGTTAGTTTAGTCCAATAAAATAAATTTCCTAAATTTTAACATTTCAGCATGTTTTGGCCATTTCTCCAAAACAGGATTTGCAATGAGTGACTGGTTTGGCTTGTCTTTGCCACATATGTTGCCCATTTTTTAGTGTTAATATTACATCACCATGCCCATATATGGTCTAAATTTTATATTGACAAGGCCCTAATTTGTGTTTAATGCTTATAACAGTTTAATATACTTATTTGTTAATGTTTTAATTTCTTTTCTTATTTTAGCCAAATAGATTAACTCACTTTAAGATGTATTTTTGTTGTTGATAGGAGGGGAGTTTCCACTGAATAGTGCAAACATAGCACACATGCAGAGCAGTTTTGATGGCCAGCAGATGAACATTACCAATTGGCAACATTCTCCGCATCATCAGCAGGGACCTCTGACTGCTGCTGTCCAAGCAGCAGGAATCTCTCATCATCCACTGTAAGAATTTAATTTCAAAATCAATAAGAAAACAATCATCATATTAATATAAAATCAGTAAGTCAGTCAGACCTCCATGATTTACCCTAATTGTTTAACATTTCTTTAGTTTGAAAGGTATTGACACTATTGCAAGGTAAATATTACGAATGATGTTTTCGCCCAACCTGACGTGTTATTGTACTGAATGCTCAGTACATTCCCAAATACTTGCAAAAAAAAAATCTTGCAAGTGATTCAGGTGGGAATCGAATCCACGACCTCCAGATAACTAGCCTGGTGTCCTAACCACTAGACCACCGAGCTTGTGGCTAGTGATGAATCGGATCCCATAAGTAACAGCAGGAACTGCAATGCTATTCCAATGGCCCATCAAATTATTTTTTGCCCTACCTGATGTGTTATTGTACTGAATGCTTAATATGTTCCCAAATAATAATAATAAAGAGATAAATATTACCTTTAGTTCAGTTTTTTTTTATTACTTTATAATGTTTTGCTGCTCTAGGTATATAAACTTTATTTATCATTACAATACATCATATAATTTTAAAAAATTAGTATCAATTTTATTGATTTATTTTATCTAATTTACAATACCAAAATATAAGACAAACTTAGCTTACAGTAATACTAACAGATGATTTGATATGGGTTAATTTGGGAAATCAGGCCAAATCAAGAACTTCATTTAGGAATAAGTAGCTCACAGCCGCATTTTCGGTCAACCTTTAGGTGAATATATGCAGTTAGACAATATGGAACAAACATGACTGTCACATTCTGTAACAGCTGGTATTGAAACACAAGATGTGATTTTATAAATTGTACTTATATACCAAAGCATACCTAAGCATTTTAAATGTTGCATTAAAATAATAATAATTGGAACACATTCTGACATTCCAAAAATGTGCAAAAGTATCTATCTGTTAATTTACATAAATAATACTGGTCATACATATGGACTAGGATTTTCTTGGTAAATATTGCCCTGTGTCATATTAGAAGTTGATAACTTATAATTAATCATTTTAACTTGGAGCAATTAATTTTTAATAGAATGTCTGAGGAAGGTTTAAAATATTTCAACACAAAATAATTTTGCAATGATTAATATCACCTGTTTTCCTGTAGTTGAGATGATTGAGTTTAAATAGCGTTTATTTAGTTCACATGATTTTTCATGGCATAAGGCCTGCTGATTGTCAGTGGTTACTAGGATATATTTTAGAGTCGAGATGAATTGGTATATGAGGATGTGCATCCTGTTGTATGGCTATGACTGAAGCCTGGCCTCTGACAGACCCTAAATCGAACAGTCTTATTATTCCTAAATTTTAATATGTACTTCCAATAATGTTTAGTCATATTTACTGTTTTGTTTTTTTAGATAACGTATCCTCTACAAACATATTGCATTGAATACACGCTCTCCCTCCCCCTCCCCCGAATGAACTCCCCCTCCAGAGCCTCATTTTGAATAAATGTCTCCCTCGAACAAACACCCCCGAAATGACTTTAAACAAGACTAATAGAAGAAACATCATTCTCAACACATTCTAGCAGTAAAAGCTGATTGGGATAAATAAGTCTTTAGGATCATGCAATAACACTGTTGGTAGTAATATTGTAGTTCCACATTAATAGTGATATTAAGGGACATTTATTTGAGTATACATGTATCAATTTTACACTAGAAAAAATAATAAGTGCTTCCCTTGAATAAACGTCTCCCTCGAAAAAGCGCCCCTCATTAAATTTTAATACATACTGTAGTACAGGCTATTGGATGTAAGACAATTATACAAACCCTAATTGTAGTGGACATGCTTCTTTTTCAATCCCAGGTACTTGGGAACAAAGCCTGTATTGGCACAGGATTATCTTTCTCATCTTTGAGGCCTTGGTTGCCTTCAGATAATTTTTAATATCTCCACTCTCTAAGCCTTGTAAATTTTAGTCTACAAGCAGCACATTAGAAAGATGATATTATTAATGAACGTCAATTTAAAATGAAAATCAAATATCACCAATATTGATATATATTACAAATAATAATGATATTTACATTTGACATTAAAGATTGATCTTTGTACTAAAGTTTATGTATTTAAATTACTGCATACTGCCTTACTAATTTCCCCCTGTTATTCTTTTACAAAATATTTCACTTGACATTTGTGACATATTAGTCGTTTTAATTTATGAAATGTCTGAAAATGGTTTTTTTGAAAGTTAGATGTTATGCTTCTCCTTAGAAGCATTCATAAATCACACATTTATTTCAAGCCATGTAATTTCACGTTTGTATTGCACTGTCTATATTTCAGCGCTGGGTCAGGAGTCCAGGGCATGAACCTAAATGACCAGAACATTAAATGCGAGCCAATCTCACCACCGAAGGACAAGAAGTTACATTCACACGGCGGTCTACTCGTGCAGACTACGTCAGCCAGTTCACACCATGGACAGTCTTCTCCTTCGTACGCTGATGAGCGGGGTCTGCACACAATGCACAGTGGTGATGCGCCACCGCACAAACGATCCCGGGTAAATGAGGCATGGGTGTCATAGAGCAATGCTGCAAAATCTCCAGGTACCCCTTAGCTTTACGGCTGTTTCAAGAGGTCTTATTTTTGATACTTTTCAAAAAAAACCGCAGAACGTGAAGCCGGTGTTCTTTCGGAAACTTGAAGAGAGTAAGACCAAACCCATTGCTTCCCCAGAACTTGGATGCACTAGCAAATGCTATACAATATTTTTGTAAACTCCTCACAGATTTGCTCCATGACGTAAGATGTCTATAAAAGGAGCGCCAAATAGGTTTGTTAGCATCTGTGTTTTTCACTATGTCCACAAATTACAATGTATAATGAAAATATGCTGAATAATACGTTAAAATTATTTTTATTTTTCTTTCGTACAACTTTTAAGATAATTGTTTTGTAAAAATGGTAACATGTGTCTGCATCATTGTCATCACCTGCTTCTTGATATACTTTGGGTTCATAGTTCAAATTCTTAAGACCATAAATATTTAAATAAAAAGTTGTGTAATTCCACAATTATATCAGCGCCACCTTGTCATAATGCTCTTCACCGATCTTTATCATCATCGCTCATCATTATCATTAGCACACACTATCATTATCATTACCAGTCATTATCATAATAATTATTTAATACTGTATAAAAAGTCCTAGAAAATCCCGTAATTTTGTCAAATGCAACCTTGTCATAATGCTTATCACTAATCATTATTATAAGTCAATCGTGACGTCATCACTGCAACTCCCAATGTTATTTGCCTATCCCCGACAGTCCAATAATTTTTCAATTAGTGGACGTTTGGCTTGATTTTTTTTAGGTTCCTGTGCAAAAAAAAAGCCTAATTTTTCGTCACCACGAAGATATCGCACCGCACCGCGATGAAAATTGAATTGTAATTGAAAACTACTTTCGAAAAACAAGGTTTATTAGAACCCGAAGAAATTTACTTCAAATTCAATATTAAGTATTTCAATTCCTTGAATCAATGAACCCTAATATTCTACCTATTTTAAAGACTCAAGGAACTTTAATTGCATGATCAAATAACTAAACTCACAAATATACCAGAACAATAACAATGATGATTAAGTAACTTTTCTTATTGAAAATAAAATAAAAATTAGTCAGGGCTGATTTATTATACCAGTTGCGTGTTGCCGAAGATTAATAATCATGATGATGATAAAGATGTGATGCAAATTCCGGGAATTAATGAACTCTAAAATATTCTTGTCAGTTGACTTGTTCAGAGCATCTGGCCGAGGATGCTTGTATTGTTAAATGAGGACACACCGTACAAAACATACATACGTCAGCATGGTCCTTGAGAGTGCTCCGTCTTGTTACAACAAGATAAACGACCAACAACTGCTCCGTGCTGTCTGCAACGCTGTCATGACCCTCTGTCATCGTAGCCCCAATCATTAGATAAAGTAGGCTTATCAAATGAAAAGATAAAATACTCAATGAACAAGTTCTTTTTTTGGTTCAGTCTTGTTCTATCATAAATTCTTTGATTACTATTGATACATTTTCTTAATAATGCCCTTTTCTTTTCTCAATTTGTATTCAGAAATTTAAAGTATACTATAAGCCTGTATAAAGTATACATGACAAGCCAATATAAAACAAATTAAGGAGCGGGATCAATTTTGTATATCTCTATCGTCTCAAATATTTACTGACAGTTTTCTCGTATCATTACTATCAGTACAGGACAAACAATAAAAAAAAAAAAAAAAAAAAAATAACATGCATACTGATTCAGCCTAATATGAATTTGCATGCATATATCTTGTATTTATAGACACATATATATTTATACACACACACATACTCATACAGAAATAGCCAAAAATACACCATGTAATAGACAGTTCTACTCCTATTTGGACCCATTTACACATACATACGTCCCTTAGACTTACCCCAATGCCCTACATAACATGTAGGGCATAGATTGTGAATTGCTTCTATAAAGAGAGCTAATGTAGCAGGTGTGTGTTACCAAGTCTTCCATGGTCTTTATGGTTCTACCTTTGAGGAAAAAAAAGAACACCCTTGATTAATAAATCATGAGTTGTATCTGAGGATTCCGCAGCCTAGCACACATGCAAATCATGTGTCTCCTCCCACTCGAATTGCGGTCACCAATAATTGGGCCGATATATTCCATCAATTTGTTACTCAGAAGCAGTAGATATACGATTCCCTATATAAGGGGTAGGTCATTAGCAAACGATTGAATTGATATTAAATGTGATATTTCATCTAATTGTGCACCTATTCGGCCATATACATGCATCAAATGATTGTACTTAATTAAATATTCCATTCAATTTTTAATGGAATGATCAGTTTATTTTTAGTATTTGCAAGTTGGAAAAATACAATTGTTACTTAAAAGTAAAATACATTGAATATATTTTGTATCAATGAAGTACTTTATCCAGTATATTATGGAATATTTAAGTATCAAATACCGTAACTGTGTGGCGTTGTGTATCGTGTATATTGCAAGCTCATAAATATTTATAAGCAAAACTGATTAAATTATGAATACTAATGAGTGAAATTCTATACCATGGATATTGCTGAGCAAAAATCATTTCATAATATACATTGGTGACAACTTTCATTATGAATTTTTATTGATGGGTGAAGATCCTCATGAATAGTGATAAATACAACTCATTTAATATTTAAACTTTGGTTATGATAAACTCGCTAAGCTATGAATATTGATGAGTAAAACAATTAATTAATGAATATTAATGAGCAATCATAAATCAAATTATTATACCAGGTGATAGTGACTTGTATATTCTATTCTCAAATAAGAAGTCCAGTCGGTGATGCCATGATCTCCATTTTGTTAACCAGAATAACTATTTGATGTGCGTTTTTTTTATGCACATAAAAACACGTGTGCGTTTACACGCATTACAAATTTAAGTTTAAAAAAAAAGAAAAATAATGCGAACTACCAGAAAATGAGACCTCATAATCTGGTAATTATTGACCATTATTTTTCACTTCCTAATAGCGGTCTTCACCAAAAGTAATCTTTATTTAATTTGTATGAGTTATGATGTATCAATAATATGTACTCTGGCATGCTACAGAGAGATCACTAGGGTTACTGAAATGTTTATTTTTTTTTTTTTGCTTTATCAATCATGATTTAATGTGTATATGTCAAAGTTATGTAACATAAAACCTTACTGTATTTCTATGTAAACAAAGTTGTTCTGTTGTAATAAGAGGAAATTGGTTGTTGTCGGACATTTTGATTTTGTTTTGTTGCAAGGTGAGAGAGTGTGTTGTAAAAAAAAAAAAAACAAAGGCAGCTTGTAGAGACACTGTAGCAACTGCTGCTTCTACCTCGTTAGCAGCTGTCTCAATTGATGCATGTAGATGTTCGTCTGGTTTCAGCCAGATGTTGTCGATAGTCTATTTTTTGGGGCTTACATTTTTGGATGACAGAGATATAATAAAGTGTTATCTTGTAAATAAGAATCTGAATATTGAAGTAAGTTATTATTATATTATTCTATTTTTTTTTGTTATTCTATTAATGTATAATTTATCATTATAATTCTTATTATTTTTGCCATTATTTTCAAAAATTTAATATTCTGAAGTTTTTAAAACAAAAATATTTCTGAAATTTATGACATTTTCTAGAAAGGTATAAGATTTTTTTGCCAGGCTAGGGGGTTTTTAGTGTCCCTAGCAGGTTTTGTCAAATGACGGCATACATTTTTAAAAACCAAAACATTGAATGTAGATAATTTTAAAGATTTAAACTCTAGGATTGTGATTGATAACTCTCGCATAGATATTTTTTTCCATTAACTTCTTTAGTAGTTAAATTCTGTCAGTCTAGTGTAATTCAGTGTTGTTTTCTTTTAAAAGTATTTTTAAAAATTTCCATTTTAGGAATTTAAAAAATGTCATTGTATAGTACGTAGTCCTCAGGTGAATGGGAGACTGTGATTGGTTGATGAGTCAGTCATGTATGTGTGATGTGGTTTGCTTGTTAAAGTTCAAAATTTAAACATGTGTTTTGTTGTTGTCACAACAGCATTAATTATAAGTAATTGGTTAATTGAATTATTTTATTGGCTATAGTTATTGTAATCTAATGTTATTGTACAATTATAATTGTTTACTATTATAGTTATTACTATAGTCGTTTCATATTGTTATTATTGCGCTATTGTTATTGTTGTTTATCATATACAAATGGGATAAACAACAATAGCTGATACATGTTGTCAAAATAACCTATTACATTTTTATCTTGAACCAGTTTTAAGATACTTCTGATGTTCATATGGTGTAAATATGAAATTGTAGTACATATAAAATGTGAATTTGTTTTTGTTCTATATAATTTTTTAAAAGTAAGTGGTTTACTTTAAGTTCAAGAAAGAGCAGGCTCTGATCGTAGATTGCACGTTGTCGACATGTTGTTGGAAAAATTCACTTGATATGGTTTCTTATTTTTAATTGGTAGGTTTGCCAACAAAATAGGTTGTCATTGGTTACTAAAGGTATTATTTTACCGGAGCTAATGCAGTTTTAACGGATGAAAATGTTAATAGTTATTACCTAATGATTTGTTCTGCTGATATTCCGTTTTCAATTGCAATGACAAAATAACTGAAACACACTACTGCTACTTACACGACTACTTCTACTACTACTACTACAACTACTTCTAATACTACTACTACCAAAGATACCAGAAACACAAGATAGAGTTATCAACAAAAAAAAAAACCGAAATGCATAGTGGGAATACAAACAATGGGGCGCCGCATACGGCTGGATCTAAAAAAACTGTCACCGTTACACAAATGTGAATACCTAACCTTTTTTTGCGGAGGTTGAAATCGTTGCCATTATCCATAAGATACAAACAAGTAGGCATAAATATAGTAAAACAAGAAAAAAACAGACACAAAAGCATGAATCGTATGACATATTTTAACTCCATAAGTGAAAAAAAGAAGGGCGCCGTGTGCGTCTGGATATACTTTACAACAGAAGGGTGCCTTGTACATCTGAACTAAGTATAGAAAACTTACATTATAAAAAGAGAAGGGCGCCGCGTACGTCTGGACCAATTTCCTTCTCAATTTTTCTGTGCGAGTGCTCTATCTTGTATTTGTGGTATCTTTCCACAGCCATTGCATGATCACTGTTTATTTGCACCATCGATTCATCATCACCCTAATATTCATTGATGTCTTATGTTGTCTAATATACTTGATTGTGTAAGAACTTTGTGGATCTCTCACCCTGCGTCAGTGCCTTAAATATAGCCTATACTTATTGTGTGAAAAAAAATATTAAAAGATGAGAGGATATTGAGTAGAAAGCTCTATTAGTATTGTTACAGATTTGTATAAAACTACTGCTGACCAAGAAAAGTATAGAAAATGCTTCAAATTTGTTATAAATAAATAATGTATAAGAATATAGCTTTTCTTTGTCATAAAGCATATGGACAGATTTTTGCTTTTAGCAATCTATTGAGCTAGTGTAAATTTCTAAGCATTGTACATAAATTTCATTGCAAAGGGCCTGGGTAGGTATAGCGGAGCCACACCCGATATATACTTGTAAAAATGCCTATTTTTCGTGTGAATTAAAAGGGACATTTTTTGGTGGAATTTTGAGTTTTTTCTGTGTGTATGTACGTGTATACCATTCTATTATTTATAATGCTTTTTTCTTTATTAATTTGTGTTTCTTATTATTTTTTCTTCCTTTACAAAAAGTCGTTAGTTTTTGCTTTTGTCTAAGAAAATAAAAAGAATTAAACGTACCTGTATTCTTCACTTATGAAATTTTGTCCCTATATAAATAATGGAATAGCTTATATTATAGAGGGCAGCAGAACCATTTTGTCGATTGCAACAAGAACAAATCGCTTCCGTAAGCGTTATACGGATGATTATTCAATTTCGATTGCTACTTAATTATTCATGAACCTGCAGTATAACGCTTGCCGAATAAATCGGCGGCGCTCACCGAAGAGGTGCGATCACAACACGTAGTTATAGCTTCTTGCCTAAATGCCTAAATTGATTGATTAATAATAAATAAATTGCATACACTAACACATTTACATTCTACACGAATAAAACTGAGGGTTTCATTATAGGTATAATTTGACGACGGATGACCGAAATTTACTAATATACCGTAGGCCTACCAACAATTAATGATGAGTAAAAAAATAGAAATGCATATCATGGGGAAAATTAATATAGGCCTAAATAAGACAATTATGTGTAAACGCATTGCCTTTTACTGTCATGTGAGCAGGGATTTGCAACAAATAACGGTCTGATAAACTCATAACGTACTCAAGAATAAAAACGAGTCAGTTTGCTTTTGGGAATCTTTCTCGGTTGTTTTTGTTCTTGTTAAATGTTTTTTTCGGGACGAATAAAGGAAATGAAACTCAAATAGTATAGCCTAATAATTAAACTTCGGTAAAAACTTTTAATACAGTATTCCTTTTTAGTTCCTATGCATGTAATACAATAGGAACGTTAGTTCATATGCATATAATGCAATAGGAACTATTGTAATCACTCTTAGTAACATTTGTAATCACTCTTAGTCACATTTCTTTTGTTTTTTATTGTGTGTAGTGTGTGTGTGTGTGTGTGTGTGTGTGTGTGTGTGTGTGTAGATAATTATGCAAATGCGCATGCGTCAAAGAAAAGTTTTCTGACATTTTGTTTTACATCGCGATGGGAAGATCGATGTGAAGTTTCTGCAGAGTTCTGTCAGGACTCACGCTAACCGACCGGAAAGTCGGCATGGATGAAACTATTTTGGCTGTAGGCATAGGTATTTTGAAGAAGGCCTAAAATAAAACTAAAATGTTTTAATACTTGCTGAAATACATCGTTTTTTCATTTACATCTCCATGCGACGTTTTTTTCTGTTGTATACGTATGAGTAGTCATATGAAGGTACTATATCCCCGACAGTTTGCTGTGCAGCAATGTACCTTTTGAATGCAAACTTAAAAAAGGTGAAAATATAAAGGACAGCCGACTGTTATGGAACGCCATCGCTGCCTTTGGTAACAGCTTACCATTCGGCGCATTTACATTCGGCCCTTTTACCATTACGTTCGGCTCTTTTACCATTCGGCGCATTTACATTCGGCCCTTTTACCATTACGTTCGGCTCTTTCACCATTCGGCGCATTTTCATTTGGCCCTTTTACCATTACGTTCGGCTCTTTTACTATTCGGCGCATTTTCATTCGGCCCTTTTACTATTACGTTCGGCTCTTTTACCATTCGGCGCATTTTCATTCGGCCCTTTCACCATAATTCGGTGCAGTTACATTCGGCTCTTTTACCATTACGTTCGGCTCTTTTACCATTCGGTGCATTTACATTCGGCGTATTATTTACATTCGGCGCAAATAAATAAAATATAACCTTTGACATTGGGTCAAATGAAAAATTTGAGCGGCTGTGGGAATGAGCCTATACAAGTTTAGTCGCAACGCCGTACCATCCATGGCACCATGGTACTTAGGCCTACTCATAGAGCTATTAAACAACTAGAGTGCTGACAAGATGGCGCAGCAATGCAGAGTTATGTATGTGTACCATCCATAGAGCTATTAAACAATGGTACCATAGAGATATAATAAGAATACTAGAGCGCTAACCCCAATGTATTCGATTTTCGAAATACGCAGAACTGTGTGTGTGTACCATCCAAGATGGCTGCCATAGATTTAGCCAATCAAATTTTGCTAAGCACCATCGTTTGCAATTGCGCCCTCAATTTACTCAGAAAGTTCAGTACAGTTAGTTACCCGTATGTTGAAACTCGAGCGTTGCGATGCTTGGGTGTAATGTACACGATTTTAATTTTCATTCCTTGGTAC